>NW_010519749.1:0-53837 GCF_000687285.1 Phaethon lepturus
CACGATCACTGGAAGTGTTCAAAAAACGTGTACATGTGGCATTTCAGGGCATGATTTAGTGGGCATGATGGTATTGGGTTGACAGTTGGACTTGATCGTAAAGGTCTTTTCCAACCTTAATACTTCTATGATTCTATGAATTTTTACAGGGCCATGGCAAGGGTCTCTCTGGTTTTCAAGGTGTTCCTGTTGCCTATGGGACTGGTGTAGGCAGTATATATATGTATATAGCTTGTTTAGAAAGTTGTCATCTGACACTATGGGGACAGTCAGGTTCTTTTAGGGATCCTTGGCAGAATGATGACAACACTAAGTTGTAGTTACAATTAAAGCTTTATTTTTTTAGCAGAATTTTATGATCAGCATAGCATAGAATTTTATGATCAGACTACCACGGGATTTTAATAAGCAGAATCAGTGTAGCACACTTTTATAAGTAGCATAGCATGGAAATTTGTAGTCCATCTTAGCTTATTAGTTATGCCAACCATACTACTAGGGGTCAGGAACAGGGGGTAGTGGTCACAAAAGTCTACACTTTTGAAAAGAGGTTTGGAAATAATTAAGCCCCACATCATAAGCACCTCTCACATCGCAAAAAATGTGGTCAGACGCATTTTTGAGATCATCCTGGACAAGTTGGAAATGTTAACAGATCAGGAGGACTGTGGCTAGTCTTCATTCAAAGAAAAGGCTTTAAAAGAAATAAACACATCAGCTTTCCAGAGGCAAGGCCCACCCTAACACCTTGAAAGAAAAATGAAGGATGATGTGGGACAGCAGCCTGGTCAGGACAGGAAGAAGAAAAAGAACAACAAACTGTGACAAGCATTGCGAAAGAAATGGGAAACCCAGAAAAAAGCGACCTGTTCCATTTCTCACCCCAGGTAGCATTTTTCTCATAATGCAAACCAAAAGCTACTGTGAAAGAGTAAGAAAAGTGGGAAAGAAGGTGTGCTTCTCACACTGGTGGCAACCATTTTCCCTGAGAACCACCATAACAAGAGTATTCAGATTTGCTGGTGCAAGTCCATGGCCACAGCAGCATGAGAGTGGTAGCGTGAGGAAAACAAGGGAAAATACTGCCCAGGCAGCTGTGTGAAGGGATACAAAGCTCTGAATGTCAAGAAGGCTACGGACTTGCAGATGGAAGGCCATAGCAGTATAAATCTCTCAGGCACCTAAGGTGCTGTGCATCAGGTCTAGCTCAGTCTGAGTGATGCTGTAGGCCTGTGGTGAAATACCTATAGGGTCTAATTTCAGACAGCTGGACTGATTTATAAATCCAGAACTTATTTATAAGCCAGACATGCAGCTCTTTCTCATACCACTCAGCCATCAGGTTGTTTCTTAGCTACAGCTATGTCACATTGTCCACACATTTCGTCATGTTTTTTTTTGACTCTAACCACGCATCTGGGCAGCAGGAAGCTCATGCTGAATGGTGTTGGTGATCAGGGATTAGGCAATGCTTAGCTCTGATGGCCCAGAGTGGGAGGACTGAACTGTTGGGACCCTTCCACAGTGACCCACTCTTTCAAGACAACTTTGTTGAGAAGTGTGGATGTTGAAATTAAGCTGATGCACAGCAGAGCCAGCTTTTGCTGAGTGAGCTCCTTGGTAGCAGGTGCTTGTAAGAAGGTTATCACCTACAGCTTGGTGTCTGTGAAGAAATTGCAGGTGGTACCTGGGACACTATTATTGGTATTCAGATTGTACCTCAATTACAGTTTTTGTGATCCAAGATTAAAGATTTTCTGCTTCAGTTTTTCCTTTTAAATGAAGGTGCTCAATCACTCCTTTGTTTCATCTGCTGTAGATTTTAACTGTTACAATATGTAATCACTTGGAAGAGGTTATTGTTCTTTTGGTTGAGTAAGATTCAGACAGAAAAGCTTCAGTGATAGCAAAATGATCAGGTATAAGGAAGGATATGCTTATTTTTGGTTTGCACAAGAGGAAGAACTCAACTTCCTGTTCAGCTTTAAAATTTGTTCCTTCTGCTCAATACACAAAGTTTCTGTATATTAATATTTTCCTTTTTTTTTCTGTCTATGCAAGTTAGTCTAATAAAAAAATATACTGCCTTCTCTCAGTTCTCAAGAACTTTTCAGATCTTTGACTGACACCCAACCCCAACTACAAAATTCCCAGGAATTGTGTTTGGATTGCATCCACAAAGCACATACAGTCTTTATTTGCTAGTCCTAAAAGCTTGGGGAAAATGAACATAAATCCAAAGTTTCTTGAGATTATCTCACAGGAAGATAGAAATTTTGAAGACTATAAGGTTTGCTTGAAGCTGCTGTTGCCCACTTTTGTTTTGAGTGAGTCTGCCCACACTGGGAGATCTGAACCACAGGATTCTCTCCAGGAAACACATTTATAAAAGCTTTAATGATAACTGCTGTCAGAGTTCTGAAATATTTGTAATGAATCATTCAGTGCTACATATTGGCCTCCTCTTCTCCCACTGAGTCATAATTTTCAGTAGGAGTAGGCATGGGCAAAATGAAATCTTATGAGCCCCTTTTTCCTTTCTCTGGTGATTGGTCTACTGAATAACAGATTTTTTTTTTAATTTTTTTAAAATAAGCCTTAATTAAAAGGCTGCTAGCAGGAATTGAACTTGGCGGTAAGGAAGGAGCAGCTATCATCAGCTTCAGTGGTAATTGCAATAATGAGAACACACATGAAAGGCCCTCAGTGCCAGGTACAATATATAGATCAATCTCAGGTGTCAAGCTTCAAAATTACAAATCAGAAAACATCTGCTCACTTGCTGACTGAACTTTAAAAACATTTTATATTCACCTGATCTCCCGGATAAGCTTGCAGGTTCTATATATGCAACAACTGAAGTTCTGCATCTGCTAAAATACCTCCTAGCTGAGTTGAGTTGGGATGCTGAAACTAGAAAGAACAACAGCAAAGTCCCAAGCTGTGTCCAGTTTTCCCACAGACAGTGGTGTCAATGTCCATCCTTCTGTCATGAACTTGTGGCTTGCACACTCATTAGGGAGGTAGAGGGTTCACTTTGCCCATAAAAAGAACTAACTCTTACAGCTGCAGGGAGGAGGTATATTGCCTAGGTAGATTGATATTACCAGATGATAATGCCAAATTTGTGGAGCCAACAGGACAACAAGCAAGAATAGCCCTGAGTCTGTGGATCTGTAAGACAATTTTATGTTAAACAGCTTTAGGGTCAACAGAGAACAGAGAAGTGTTAGCAGAGATCAGAATCCAGAAGTCCCACTACTGGGCAAATTACTTGGGGAATGAGTGCCAGGACTTCAGGCTTCTTTGTTTCAGAACCACTGAATCAATGCTCTAACTGCAGCTATGGATAGTGTTCAGGAGCAGTGCTGGCACTTTCAGCAACCCCCCTTAAAAAAAGGAAGAAAAAAAAGGAGGAAAAAAAATGTGTTGCTCTTCTGCAGCATCTCAGGTGCATTATGCTATTCATGGAGAAAAGACACTGTGTTCATTCTGTTATTAACTTTAAACAGTTCCCTGGTCAACATGCTGGATTTTGGGCTACTTTATGAAGTGTTTAATTCTCCTTGTGCAACACACAGGAATCACAAGTACATAACTCTGATAGCTTATATTTCTAGGGGTTTTTTTGCATCTAAATCCAAAATCCTAGAGCCATATTCTTATTTCATTGCCTCTTTGTAATCTTCAGATTATGGAATGTATCATTGAGTAGCATTAAAGATCTGAGTATACAGCATCTCTCTATTGTCTTCAAAATGTTTGTACACTCTCAGGCAAACAAGAAGTTTTACCAAAAAAAACTACAGGGAAAAAAGCACACTGTAAAATGTCCAACTGCTTCTAAAATAGCATCCTCTGAGAGCTGGTATAAAAACTGAAGAACAAAATGATGCCACTAAATTCTCTATGGTGACTCACAATTGGGAAGGTTTTAGAATTTCTTCAGATCTCGTTTTTCTTTCATAACATTCAAGTACAACCCTTTCAATAACATGGTTGCACTAACTCCAGAAAACAAAAATGTACTTTACCTTTTCCATGCAGTCCTGTAGCCTTGATTAAGAATAGTCTCTGATGTATCAACATGGTTTAGATTCATGGACAGGAGCTAAGGAAATGGCTGAGCTGAGATGTTGACTAAACATGTAAATTTTGTTGCTCTTATTTAGACAGTGCTGTTCCTGCCTTGACTTGAAGGAATAAAGGTAATATATATGACAAAGTCTGAAAGATTGTACCTTAGATCTATGAAATTTTCATTCATATGTATCACTGTACAAGCCTCATCTGTCAAACACAAACATGCATCAGAACAGGTTGCCCAAACTTGGTGTGGAGCTTCCACTTCTTTAAATATTCAAAACATAACTGGACAAGGTCCTGAGCAACCTGATCTAAATTGACCCAGCTTGGGGATGCTGGCAGTATAGGAATAGACGACCTGCAGAGGTCCCTTCTAACGTATTATTTTATTAAACTTCCTAATCAATGTAACCACTTAGTGGAATGGGAAAACAATAGGGAAGAGACTTTGTACCAGTGTGAGAAAAGTGATGGTCCTGAGCTCTTTCTAGATCCCTTTAGGCACTAGATTAACATAACACTTCTGAGTGGGAACTAGTTTCTATCAAGGCAGCTGGGTGGGCAGGAGCAAGATCTGAGGTCTCTCTGCTCCTACTGGTGATGCAATTTATCAGCATAGCTTTGAACATCACATTAGAATGTGTTTTTCTATTGATATAAACAGTGAAGTCAGACATTTGGAGGGCATCTCTGACATCCATGTTGTCCAAAGCCCTGCTGCGAGCAGAGGAATTTCAAAGTTAAGTTTCATGTAACTTCAATACGTTTTATATGAGGGAGATCCTCAAGTTACAAGGCAGAAAATCAAGAGTGTTATTCATCTCTTATCTTTTAATCTTGCAAGGAAATTTAGAATGACATAACATATTTTGCTAATTACCCTACCATACTGAAATGAAAAAATAAAAACTGAGTAACAGACTCAAAATAACTTGCTGTGACTAAAGAGGTAATGGATTATATCTAAGTTATCACTATCATTTTATGTGTCTCATTTTTAGTTCTATTAAAAGAATATGCTCATATCAGGAATGATCAATTCTAATGGAAATATGGGCCAACAAAGAAGCTGAAATAATTCCATGAATCTAAATATTAGAGACATTAATGAACTAAGAATATTTAATATTAACTACCAAGAACTACAGAAAAAAGTCAAGCTGAATATAAAATGCTGAAAGAATGAATAAACTGCTGGGATTATAAACTATAAATCTAAGATTAATACATTATTTGAATAATTTTGTATCTGAATTAATTTCAAAAATATTGTTTCTGCTGCTTCTGCATTTGGGAACAAATCAAACTCCAATTCTGGGCAAGTTAAAACCTCTGTGAGTCCTAATGTTTCTATTTAACAGCTGTTGAATAATTTATAGCATGAAATCTTCTTTGTTAACATCTAAAAATAGTGGTAATTTAATAGCAAGTATAACTCTTTTCATTCAAAATATCAGTTATGCCCTTTCTGCAAATGAACCTTATCCGTCTGTGTACTTGAACAGTAGAAAAAAATCTCTAGAGGGTCTCTTTGGATGTAAAAGTCATGGAAAGGGTCTTTCAGATGGACTTTGGGGAGCCAAGAGACTAACTAGTATTCACAGTCCTGTGTTAGGCTTCCATTAGCAAGAGAAAATTATGATAGAATCCCTTCTTTCATGTACTCTTTTTTTATCAGTAAAGACAGTTCAAAACATAAACTTTTCCTGAATGTATTGGGAACTAACTACTAAGAGTTTCCTTGTCTATGATACAAAATCTTCTTGATCAACGCTGCTGAAAGGACTCTTCCCCATAGTTCTAGCAGTTTGTTGGCTGTTGGCTGAGCTTTGTCTTTGGTGTACATCTGATAACAAGTGCTTATGGCTGTTTGATACTGTAGAAGGCGCTGGGATATTTCTGAGCAAGCTAGCTGAGAATATTCTCCCTGCTGACCATGCTGATGGGAAGGTGATTAGATTGCTGTGCAACTTGCGGGGTCAGTGCAGGATACAAGAAACCATAACTGAGTAGGTTACTAAGTACCTGGAGAGAGGAAATAATAACTTTAAGTACTACAATACTTCCAGGAAACTTACTTTTTTTTGTCATTCTTTTTTTGCATCTTCTGCTGGTATGACTCCTGTTTTCATTTTTATGTTCTTGATGAATACCCTTTTCCCCCATAACAGGTAAAGCTGGGGAATTTGGTATAGAAAAAGTCTATGAAATTTCCTGAAAGCAAATTTTTATTGGCCTAGAAAAATACTGCCTCAGTATGTGTTTCTTTTCTGTGATTCAGAAGCTCATGTGAGTCATCCATGATTTCAAAGGCAGTCCCAAGAGTTCTGTCAAGGAAATATTTTGGCACCATTTAGCACTGCTCTGTCCTTTGAGTCCTAGATGAGACAAAAACAGTAAAAAGGAACACAGCAAATGAGTGCCCTTGGAATGAATAAAATGGTATGCATTTATGTCTTTTCTTTAATATCTCAAATTTTAATGATACTACTGAGAATATTGAGATTCCCTTTACATCTGTAATTATAACGGAGAGCAGATGGTGAAGGCTTAGCTTAAAGTGTTAATTAAAATAGCTTACACAACCAAGCCTCTGCTTGAATAAAGTACATCAGGATGATATAGGACATGACTGAGTTCCCTATTCTAGTGCATTATTCTTAAATAAAGCTATCTTGGAGCAAATTCATCAGAGATACTTAATATCATGTCAGTGAAATCTCTTACTCTTGAGTTCATGAAACGGGCACTAGGCTACATGTTCTAAATGTATGTTTCTGGAAGTGAAAACAAGTCTAGATTCACTAGGAGGATTTGTATACCTGACTGCCTTAGTAAACATTCAAATAAAACAAACGGATCTTCAAAAAGCGGGGCTTCCTTGCTTGCTCTATATGTTTGTTGGCAGGCACGTGCAGGATCACTTCTGCATGCGCTGTGTGGAACCGAAGGAATGCCAGTATACCTTTGGGATTCATCTCGTTAACTCATACAGGTGACTCAACACAAGAGAATTGGTTCAGAGATAGTGCCTAAGCCTCCCACCTTTGTAAAAAAACAGTCTGAGGGTGGTAACTGTCAGTCTGCTATACTCAGCTGCTGGAATAACTCAGCTTGGTTACAGAAGACCCAGTTTTAGATGCTTTTTTCTTGATTTGGGATAGAGCTCTTTAAGTTCTCAGCAGCACATCATAGCCACCTAGATATTTTGTAATGAAATACAAAGTTATTCATTGGAGCAAGGACTAGAAGCCAGTTGCTCCTATACCCTTTGAACTGATCACTGCACAAGCTTTTTTCTTATTTAATTCTCTGAGCCAGTACATTTTTAATTGAGCTGTAAAAAAAATGAAAGGCAATCAAAGAGAGGAATAACAGTTGTCTATTTTTAGTATTTGGTTTAATTTATTTAACCTGTTAGTATCCATTTTACTTTAAGACCTCAACACATGAAACTAAACAATACCAATAAGATAGTTTATAGCCTTTCTTTGCACCTAGGAGTCATTTGATGATTATTTTAAACATAAGTTTGATCCAGGTGAGCCCCATCTCTCACATACTGTGCTTCCACAGGTTTTTAACTTACCAAAATGCATTGATTTGAATTTAAGGAGCAAGTATCTGATACTTCCAAAAACTGAGCCACATCTTATTCACCTTCTTATATGCCTAAGATGAGTGTATTAAATATTAAGTAGAGCTAAAAATGACAAATTCAGCATAAGCATGGTACTAGCCAAACTATGTAAGAAATTGTCTTAAAACATGCTTGACACCTCTTTCTCGTACAAAAGTTGAGGAAGTTTTCACTGAATAGAGGTGTATGTAAAAGATATAGAAACCTTTTCTTTTTCACTTCCTATAGAGAGCATCATCTTTTCATTGGAACTTTTTGGCAAAAGCATTTCCAAACAGCTTTACTAACTCCTGATAGAGCCAAGTGGTCAGAAAATCCTAATCTGTCTGTATTTCTGCTCTTGGAGAACATGACAGATGGGTGCAAATGTTGCTGATACAACATCATATGGCCATCTTTGGAAGACTTTGGGAACAAAACAACGGGTTGGGAATGGTATGGGGAAATATTATCACCTCTCCCTCAAACTTTTATTGTGTTATACTCAGTCATCTTTTTCCTAACATCTCTCTCTCCTTTCAAAATAACATCCCCTCTACAGGTCTTCCTGTTTCCTTTCTTCTCCGTTCATCCATTGGCATTCTGAATGGCTTTACTGGTAACATCAGAAGCAATGAAGACCGTGACTGGGCTGTCCTCTTCAGTTCATTTTTGTGCTGTAAACAGTTTTGAGCTGTGGGTTAAGAGTCTAAGAAAAACATATAGTAACATTAATGTGTGTCATCTTTAGAACGTTTGCTTAAGGGAAAAAATTTTCCCTGACCAGGTACTGTAAACATATAGAGAGCACTCTGCTTTTTAAATAGCCTTTACTAAAACAAAAAAAATTGGGGAACAACAATATCTCTGTCAATCCTTTACGTTACTTATATTTGGTAAGTCTTGGCAGTAAGAAAGAAAATGTTAAAGATCATCTGGTAAGAAAACTAGATGTCAAATGCCTTGACTGCCTTTCCTTAAGGACTGAAGCTCTCAGACCCTTTTCTTTTCTGAAAGGTTACTGAATTATGTGTGTGTTATTAGCTCACAGTTTATCCTTCCACCTAGAAAAATTGTTCTTATACCTTGGCTTGCTTAAAAATACAATTGGTACAGTCTAGAAACATAACCAGTTAATTACCTTCATAAATGTAGGCTTTTGCTGATCAATTTGTGAAACAAATACACGTTTCTTTGAATGTTTCTTCCCTTTCTGTTTCTCTTTGTTTGCACACAAGATTTCTGTTATTCTTACTGAATCTCCAATAGAGATTCATATGTCAAAGAGAAGGCTCCTTTCTGGGCAGGGTTCTCCTGCGATCTGACCTTTTTACTTGATATCATTCAATGCTCATTCATCTTGACGTACTGAAAAATTCTGGATGATTTAAAGTTGAACTATGCTAATGCTACTGAGCACAGTAAGACCTAGGAGTTAACAAATTCCAGGCCATAAGCTTCAGTGTCGAGGCATTATGGAAGATCCCAAATGCACCTCGGCCTAACAGAAACTGGAGGGTGATGAGGAGGCGGCTGTGGTTCAGAGTGGAGGACGAGTGAGAGAAGCACAGGAGATGAAGCATTCTTTCTGACTAAGCACTTCAAAGCAATTTCATTGTTTGAAAACAACCTACTTAGATTTCTTGTGAAAGAATACTGTTCAGAGCATATGTAAGATAGAGCGCTGCGTTTTCCCTTCAGCCTGTTTTCTTTTCTCCCAGGTACTTTGATCAAGTGCTCCGATGTTACTGTTCTTACAGTGTTCACCCTCCTGTAACAAGCTACAGTTACGAGTAACTTATGCTTGATTTTCTCTGAGCTTTAGCAATGCCTTTTTGATGCTACAATTATTGTCAGAAAGTAGTCCAGATTTCAGATTTTCATAGGTTTTTATAATGAACAAGTACAAATTGAGAGTCCTTTCTATTTTAAAAACTGTATTTGCCAGACTCAAAATTTTAACAATATCTTTTTGCAATAAAATCAAGTATCCACCAGGAACAGAATATTCTGTCTGCTACAGTTTAGAAATTGGGAAGGAGGCTTTTTATCCTCTGTCATTTCTGACTACATCCTTTCATTCCCAAAAAGTAGTCCCTACTGTCTCTTTCAGATTGTGAGCAGGAATTTGACTACTATGATTTTAGTAACTTCTAAGTTCTAAACAAATCTCTTCTACCTGGTGTTCTGCACATTCAAGCCTGCTCAGAGCAAATTAAGTATTGCAAGGGAAAATGTCTGAGATATTGCCAGATAACTTGATATGAAGACTTTTTGTACTGTACACTGTGTGATTTTTTTTCTCCTTTTTCTACAGAATTAAACAAGCTAACAAAAAGTCACTTCAGACCAGTATTACTTCAGACCTGTATGACATGGAAAAATTGATGTATGGGCATCCAAAAATGAAAAGGCAAGCAAGAACAAGTGTATTTCACCTGCACATCAACTGTTAAGCAGATTCTTCCTAAAAGAAAACTGATTCCTAAATGAAGATCTTCACCCGATGCTTCTATTTCACTCTATAATGGGAAGAATACAATATCAAAAATTACTTTATAAATTACAGGTTTATTGCAGAGTCTATTCAACCATTACTTCATGCCATTAGTTAGCGTCCAGTGATAACATGGTTCATGCAGGCTTAACATGTAAAGGATGTTCTTCCTCCTTCTAGTGAGAACCAAAAGCTGTACAATACTCTGACTTCTATCTGATCTCTACAATGTCATCTGCAAGTTTGAGATGATGTAAAGAAACAAAAGTCCCTTCCATAGCCCTTGTCTCCTCACTTTGTCAAAAGCAGAGATCAGAATCAAGTCATCTTGTTATAATGATGCAACTATGAATGAATTTAAGTAAAAATTAAAATCTAATTGTTCAAGATCTCAGAACCACAAGTCAAGAAGAGAGGCTGTCAGCCATCACCTTGCAGGCTGAGTGGGGTCACTTCTTACAGGACTGGATTGCAGGGCTAGAGCATTTCAGAATTGCCCAAGACTTACTATGGGGAAGGAACCAAAGATAGGGGAAGGGAGGAGTCATGGTCATTTGTGGAGGAGCAAGTATGGGAAAATAGAGGGATAAAGAGATAAATAGAGCTGTTTTTACATAAGCTGCTGGTCAGTATGCTTGCCTGGCCATGCCCTGTGATGACCAGCATGGTCTGTCCTGTCTTCCCATTAAACTCCATTTCTAACTTTTCCTGGGTGCAGGGCTCCCTTTTCTGTGTGCAGGTGTATGTGTATGGGGGTCTGCGTGCGGCAGCTGAGGTATGGCCATGGGTCACAGGGGCACCTGTGCCCATGCTGCCAGAAACTGGAGTGAGTGCAGGTGCACAAGGGAGTGTGTGAGCACCAGCCAGGTTGCTAGTCTACCTGCCAAGCCAGATATTCAGTAGGTGATGTGGCCTGGGAGGTAGGGCGGGGGGTTTCTGGGGGTGAGGCACAGGGAAGGCTGGCTATGGAGGCACCAGGGGAGTCCTGGCCAACTGCCAGCGAGGGGTGTGCATGCGTGTGCACGTGTGTGCGTGTGTGTGTGTGTGCATGTATGTGGGTGTCTCTAGGGGTAAGGCACCTGGGAAGAGTAAAGAGGCACAGGACCAGCTACTGGATGGACCATGTGTCCAAAGCCAACTACTGGGAGATGACATGCGTGTGGTGCACATTTATGTGTAGCTGTGAGTGAGGGGGTGTCGTGTCTGTACCAGCAGCTGGAGCAGGGCTGCAGCCTCAGGGGCTCAGATGTCCAGGTTCCAGCAACTGGGAAGACTGGGATGCAAGGGCAGCTACTGGACAGACTGGGTGCCTGAGCCCAGCTGCTGCAGAGATCTACCTTGTACATGTGTCTTTATGTATATCCCGCCAATAGACCTTCATCATGGCTGGCCAGAAAGGAGAGCAGGAGGAGCCTGTTGGTGCCGTTTGTTTGTGTGTGTGCTGAGTATGTCTGTCTGTGCTGATCTGTGTGGCCAGTCGTGTATATGTACATAAGTACACTCTCTGTGTGTACATATGTGCATGCTTACTGGGAATACAAGCTCAGCCTTGCTACAGGTTGGACCTGGGGCATGGCGCTGCAGGAGTCTTGCCTTTCTCAGGCTGCTGGATTCAGCCTTTTCAAATTCTGAATTCTCAATGGAACTGGGAAAAAAATATTTGTTCAAATTGTATGCTAGAATACCAAAGGGCTATCACTATACATTATGTCCCACAAAATAGTTAATACATAGTAAGATGATCAAAGGATCAGAGGATCAGGGGTTGGCTTGTTTAGACAGGTAACTGGGTACAGAGGCTTTTCCAAAATACATCATAAGAATAGGCTATTACATCAGGAGGAAGGAAAAAAAAAAATATAATGCTACCAAAAAATAAATTAGTCTGAACAGGTCACGAGTCATTTTGGACCAAACCTTTGACCTCAGCCCCAACTAAATTTAGTTTCTATGTAGCTTAAAGAGACTATTTAGTAGGCACATCCTTTATGGTAATGTGTTGAGAAATGCCTTTGTTAACCAGGAGAGGAGTGGGTGTAACATACACAGCATGAAAGAATATTACTTTTAGTCATAGAGGAAATATGGAATATGAGCCCACCAAACGGCTGTGTTTCGAGGCTGAGATTGCTAGTGCTAACATTATCAAGCAAGCAGTACCTTGTATGATGATGAGTGGGTGCTTTTTTTCCATTAGAAGACATGCTATAGGCAAGTATAATATTCTTTCTCATTTGTATTAAAATCATGCCACCTCTTAATGATCTCTGTGTTATTATTAGCATTGCCATCACTTCATGGTCTTTGATTGGCCGGTATGTGAACTCATGCCTACATCAATGCTTTGCAATAAGATTGGCCTGTGCTGTGCAAAATTTCATTACATTTTCTGATTAACTTTTATTACAGTAATTTTGCAACACCAACATAAGGTGCTGCACAGTTTGATAGGTCTCCTTTCCTTTCAATGATTATTGTACCAGAGAGCGTTTTGAGGACTTACACGATCACAATTCTCAAGATATTTTAGAGATTGATTGTTTTGCTTCCTCTGATCTCAGAAAACCCTTGGCAAAAGTAGCAATTGTGCATATAACTAACACTTCTTTCTTCTAATCTACAGCACTAATTTAAGTTTAATACCATTCCAGAGAAATTATGCTTTTGAAACTCATGTCTTCAACATATAGTCATTAGAAAACTTGTATATTCCATATGTTAATTACTTTCAGTAAGCCATAAAATGCTTGCTCACTTAGATATTTTAACACCTGCCAGTAGCTTGAACATGAACACAAGTAGGAGGTTTTTGTTAGCATTTTGGGTTCTAAATTTCCCCACTGTGTTCCTGTCAATATATTTCAGTCCAACATTTCAACAGAATATATTGACTGTAGTATGTACATTCAAACACATTGACTTCTGATTCTTCTGCAGTGAAGGCTTCCTCGTCTCATTTAGTTGTCTGATATCCGTATTCTCCAAGGCACACTTAGAATCTCTTAATCTGTAATATTTGAATGGGAAATTCCTTCACTAAAGCAGTAGTCTATAGAGCTTATAGTCAGCAAGTTGAGCTCAGATTCAGATACCCATGTAGCTTCTGGTGGGATCATGACTCTGAAGTTTATATTCAATATATTATGGATATTGAGACTTCTTTCCCTAATTTACATTCTTTTTTTTGTCTGAGATCAACAGCCCTATGGAGGAGGAGTGGAAATGGCTGTTCTTACTGGAAGCTTTCTCTCAAGCAGACCAGGAAACTGTCTGGAACTTCTCAGGTTCAAAGCATTTTTTTTAGTCTGTGATTACTTCCATTAGATAACTGTTTGCAGAATGTTAGTCAGATAGGTATAAACTTTGGATTTGCAGTCTGTGTCCACATGATTTTGTTATTTGTGTTATGCTTTCCATTGTCCCTCATTAGTATTTATAGCCTGGACTGAGTCTATAGCATAATGGTTGGGGACAGAGCTAAAAAAGGGGAAATATGAGTTTCTGTTTGATTAGTAAACCTAAGGTCAAAAAAGCCTCTGTCTACAATATGTGTGGCATGAATGTGATGGATTCAAGACACACTGGGATTTAAGAAGAGAGAATACACTCAAAGGCATTTTGCTTTGTTAATCTGCAGTGTGTGTCTGGTGACTAGGCTTCTGAGGTCTTTATCCATTAGGATGTGTCAGCTTCTTCAGGAGTCCTTGCTAGTCCTTTGGAGAGTGGGGGTGGAGGGATATATGGGAAAGCTGGCAGGAGTGTGATGTGATTGACGCTTTGCATTCCAAACGAATTGGGATTATCCATCTGCAGATGACTGCATTTTAAATTGGCTCAGTAATCTGTGCCATTCCTCCTGAAGTGTGCATACAAATGGTAGGGCCCTAGCCTGAGCTGAAACTAACTGAACTGAACATGATAAACTGCTGATCATGACATGAGAAATTTATGGACCTAACAAGTATCAGAGTGAAAAGTGGACAAAAGTTACAGAGGGAGTTGCTGTGAGGGACAGCTGGCGTTCGCAGGCAGGTAAAGGGGAGTTATGTGAAAGGTTTTGGGATTGCAGGGAGTGTCTGTGGTATATTGAGAACATGTACTCAATCTCACTGCAAGCTCCACCTACAAACAAGGTGCCACCCCAGCCCTGCACTACCACCTGGGGCTGGAGGAATACCCAGGGTCTCTGCCCTCACAAACCAGGAGGGAAGATTGCCCTGCATCCCGTATGTCCAAAATACTTTTTTTTTCCTTTTCTGGTTCCTATAGCAAACACATGCAGTAAACGGGCATGCAGTTAAAGAACATGGGCTGTGGGCATGCAGAGTTATAACTTCAGGTGTGAATGATGTAGTCAATAACCTGTTCTGCAGTTTACTTCATGTCCACTGGAGACTACACAGATGCAAAACTATTAGCAGGGGCAAAAAACGAGGTATAAGATGGTCTGATCAAAAGGAGATACTGCTAAATGATGTGATGGGTTTTGAAAAACCTTTGCTAGTTATTACTCAGGAGGTTCCAGGCAGTCAGAAAAGGTCTGGGATGTTTTCAAGATGCACAACACTCCAATGTATTCAGATGTGTTTTTCCGTACTACAGGTTGACAGTTACCATGGCATTCTGGATGTGAATAACTTGCCAGAGAGTGAAAGTTCTGGCTAGACATCAGGTGGTCATAGCCCTCTTGCTGGTTTCTGTTTTGTTTATTTGAGTGCAATATGCGCAGAGAACTTTGGGTGAATGGTCTTTGAATTGGCCTAATTGTAGTATATTTGTTCAAAAAAGCACTTAAACACACATGCAGCTGTGGATCAGTAAGAACTATGCTGAGTGCCAACTTAAAACTCAGTGTGCTACTGCCACTCTAATATGGGCATGAATCACAAAGGCAAAAGAAAGAAAGGTCATGAGTGTTATTTTCTGCTCTTTGGCATGAATAATCATTTGTGTGTCAGTCTCCAAATTAAAGACCTGTAAGACTTCAGAAAAGTAACTTTTGTAACGATCCTGAATGCATGTTTGAGACAGGAAGATGTGTGACCAAGTGCAGTTCCGGGATGATCCTGGAGCTGGAGAAATCTTGAGAACTTAAGAGCAAAGGCCTCTGTTAAGAGATCTCTGGGCACAAAATGTGGGGATGCAGGAAACATTTTTAAAGGTTGCGAGGGCTATTTTATAACAAGTAGCTGCTGAAGGGAAAGGTAAATCTGATTACTCAGGATCAGATATGAATAGAAGTGAAGCTTCTGGATTAACAGTTTCTTTGCATTTTTGTTTAGTATAAGATTTAACAAACTTCACCAAGCTATGGGGTTTAAATGCTCTAAAGAGTATTTCCTTTCTCCCACACACTTTTATAATGTGCTTAAAAATATGCATTTTGTTGACCATTACAGAAGACTTTGATGGAATAAAGTCCAGGGACAAGACGAATTTTTATTCAAAAATCATCAGAACACAACTAAGACTTTTACCCTTCAGAAGAAATGTTTACACTTATTGCTGGTGAGATGCTAAAATGTTAAGGTCAACCTGAACTATCCATGTGAAAGAGATGGCAGAGCAGCCCACTGTCACAAAGAGGGAACAGAACTGAGAAAGCAAAATGGTGTACAGGTCTTTCCCAGTTTGTAACCCTGCCAGCTGCATGGCTATATACGGGTTTGTGTTATTAAGGCACAAGACACGGTGTTTCTCCCTCCAGGCAGCTATTATAGTCAAAGAGATAGATACCTAGTCTCATTGATACAGTGGCAGACAGGTATCTTGCAAAAGAAATATTAAGGTTTGTCACAAAACATGTGAGGGGTGTTAAAAGAGGACTTTTACTCTTTTACACAGTTACACACAGTTACACAGTTATCGACAGGACACCCTTGAATATAACAGCTGGTTTTCCAAGATTTTTGCTCCAGTTGTTGTGAAACATAGTAGAGTGCCTAATAAGAAAAAAGATACTGTTTTCTTTATTACCAGGTATAGAACAAAATTGAGTATCTTAGTTAGATAGAAGTTCACTGCAGGGCCAGCTGGGGATGTGACAGGAAGGCTGTGCTGGAGTTGGGTAGAGAGCTTTGCTAAGTGTATCTGATCTCTCACAGCTATGCCCCTCTGTGCTGCTCAGATGGGGAGAGCCGGCAGGAGGAGATGCACAGCCACGCTGACTGGAGAGGCTTAGCGCGTTGGGAAACCGATCGTGCCGGGTGTAAAGGGGGAGAAGTGTGACCATAGTCAGCACCACTTGTTGTTTTGGAGAGAAAGCTATCCTTCCTTTGTCTGACTAGGTAAAATTACATCTCAGACAGGATAAAGAGGGCTTGGGATTTCCTATATGGTACAGCGGTTGAGGTGATAGGGGAAAAGAGGAGCTCCACCAGAAATGAGGTGTGCCTTTACATGGCACAAGAATAGTAGTACATAGGGCAGGAACAATTCTGTATTTATCCTTATTACAGCATATAGTACTGGATGAACTTTGCCTGATGAGCAAATTGCAAAAGCATTGTTTTTTGTGTGATAATCTGTGCAGTAAACTTAGTCAAAAAACAAATCTTTACCATCTCAGTGCCGTAAGAGATCCTGATTTTTTTTTATTGTCTCTTCTCCTCACAGAACAGCTAGTATCATTCTGTGATTTAATCAGTGGTTAAATGGCACGCATCTTGGAAGTGTGCCAAAGACTGTTACACATTTGTCAGAAATACATGTGTTTTAGGAGGGTATTTCCCACTGCCTATATTTGTTTAGAACTATACAAACCTGGATCAGCTTCTGTGGTATTTGTGAATCAGAGGGTTAGTGGAACCTTCCTCAGATCCACACATCCCTATGCTAGCACCTGGCCTCACCAACACATCATGTTTGTGTTCACATGGCCAAAAATTTACAACTTGGTGGACGGGCAGGAGACCTGGATGAGAGTCAAAGGGATTTTTGTGAATGCTACAAACTGAAGGGGTAAAGAAATCTGTCCTGACTGTATAAAAAGTGCTGGTTCTCCCCAGCTGTACTGTGGCTCAGAAAAATGATCTTAGAAACTAAGAGAGGCACCAAGTGTATCAACCATGCAGAAGGAAAACAAGGGAAAATGAGGAAAATAATCTTTAAATACCTACCTAGATAGGTTGGTTACCACAGGAAAGGGTTTCTCCCCAGTTGTTTTAGAAAACAGATATACATTAGAAACACTTGTTCTCTGTTTTACTTTTGGAACTTAAAAAGTGTGGGAACAGTGAACTTAAAAAAAAAAAAGGAAAAAGAATGTGGTATGGATGTTGCCTGCTGTGCTGCTATGCTCAAAAATACTGTGTGGCATTGTAGTTGCTTGCAACTTCTGTACAAAGGATTGCTTGGCAACTTCTTGTTTATTTTTTCTGTGAAAGGATATCCTTTTGCTAATTTCCAGATATCAGAAAATATGCTTTTTTTTAGGTGATTTTACAACTCTGCTAGCGAATGGGAAGAAGATGGGAAGCCATGGGTACATATGGAAAGTATAGAATCTGAAGATCACAGGAACCTTGATGTCTTTCAGACAGCCCAAGATTTCTTCTCTTGAGGAAAAACACCAACAGTCTGAATACTAAGTATGTGTTAACCAATAACCTCCACACCCACTGTGCAGAAAGTGTCAGCTACAGCTTTTGCAAAGCAGACATACTCAGGCCAGTTGAAATTCTTTCTAGCAATTTTTAAGGCCAGCATCAAAACGTCTTGTGGATTTCTGGAGGTAGATTTAAATACTTTTTTTTTCTTCACCTGTGGAGGTACTGTGGAGCTGTTCTCTCCCATTTGTCATGTAGGAATTAATGCAACAAATTTCAACATGAGGTCATATGGAAGAGAAAGATAATTTTGGTTTTATTTAAGTTTTTAAGAATTGACTCAACTCCATCACACTCTCACACCAACATGCAAGCACAAAGATGTGTGATAAGGAGTCTGGCCATGATTACTTGTATGCAACAATGAACACAACATGTGACTTAAGTCTTCACTGCATCTTCTGGCTTCATTTTAATTGATGATAGTGAAGTGGGTTTTACATAGATCTTTCGAGAGTCAATATTTTTTTTACTCCTAGGCATTATCTTTCATCTCCTAATATTACCTGCTTCATCCTCTGTAAGTCTTAGAGAAGGTGTCTGCCTATTTTCTTTAATTTCTTCATTTTGGGTGTCTTGTGGATGCAGTCTGTCTTCCTGTTGGAATATCAGGATGATGAAAGGCACAACCCATGTGCTGTAACTGTGCTGCCATCCTCCTGCTGTCAGAGTGCCAGTCTTCTGCTGTAGTCTGCGCTGTGCTGCAGCCTCGGTGCATTATTCCTCTGAAAACTGTGTCTTCATGCTAAATTTGATTAGCCTTCTGTCAGGCAGCCTAACATGAATATTTATTTTTGTAAATATATTTGCTACGACCTTTGATGAATCTTTGTTGTTTCAGCATCTTAGAGTCATCCTGAACTCTAATAATCTTCTTGTCTCGGTTTCTTCCTGGGTGGATGAAGGAGGCCAGAACAACTTCCTAGGGTAGATTATATACAATTTAGTTTAGCCTGATTATTCACAACCTCTGTATATGGTCTTTAAGGCCAGCTGTGTGTGAAGGTAGAACAGGACTGGAGGGTGTACAGAGCCTGGTGAGTTTCCATGGATGAGGATTCTGGCACAGAAATGTCCAGCCCCATCTCTTCATCTTCTCCAGGGGCCAATATTAGATCATGACTCATCTCTGCAGTCCAGACCAATATAGTTTAGGCTCTGTGTAACCTAAAGGACATTTTTCTCAACTTTCTGTCTTGTGGCTCCACAAGACTTTAAAGCAATATTAGATCACATTTTTGCTCTTCACTTTTTCTATAAACTTTCTTTAGGGGGCGAGTCTTTTTTACGTAAAAGATGTCATAGGGGAGTTGTTCCCCAATATTCTCTGGCGGTCCGCATTTTGGTCTCCCAGCCCATCAGTTACTATGTAGAGAGCTGTTATGCTTAGACACCACTGAGCTAAGCTGTATTTGACTTTAAACTTTTCTATCACCCGTTTATATTTTTAATGCTTTCCTTTGCTCATCTCTTGAATTATCTCTAATTTTTCTCCTTCTTTGTCATAATGATGAACTGTTTCATATTGGAAGGTTGAACCTGTTTCACTCTATTAGTGCATTAATGTCTAAATGAAAGGAGATAGAAGATGTTTTTGTCTTTTGAAAAGAGATGAGTTCTCCTTTCAGCCCTGCATTTATGTGCTTCCATTTTAAATATATAGCTTTTTTTAATGTTTTGCAGTTACTGATATATGCAACCTGCATTTATCAGTGTAGTATTCAGCAGGTTATTACCCACTTTACCCTTTACCTAGTTCTTCAGTTTCCAGATCCTGAAATATCAGTGATTTCTGCAGTTCCTCATGAGACTTTTTTTTGCTTCTTCTTTCTTGTTGTATAAGGCTTCTGACATGCAATGGAATGAGGAGACCTCCCTGATGTTTGTGTGTCTTCAACTCAGGCTACCTAAGTTAACAACACATGCTTCCTTAAGGATGTGAGTACCACCTTTGTTCCTATACTGGTTTACAGTAGGTATAAGAATTAAGAAGTGACCTGGAAGGGCAAAGAATGACACAACAAGCCAGTGCAAGCCCCTGTCCTACCCAGTTGCTCCACATGAGTAAACTGTTGGGAAGTCTGGAACTAAACAGTAAGGAGAAGAGGAGATGAGAAATGGAGTATGGGTAGAGGAATGGGTAAATTAAAAATGAGGCAACAGATTAAAAGAAGATGATAGATGGGCATAAAACACAGATGTAAAAAATTACATTATTAACTTTAATGTTAATCATTATTATTTGTCCTACAACTTCACCTATGTTTCTTTTGAGGACATGAGGAAGATGATAGCATGAATTACTTAAAGATTTGAGCTCTTCATCTGAAAAATCTCGCACTACAGCACAAAGAGGTAAAAGTTTTATGATAATAGAATCAATAAAGACTATTTGCATTCATAAGGGAGGAAAGGCTATGGCTTAAATGACTTCTAAGATCAGGAACAAATAATGGTTTTTGTACCAGTTCTTAATTCATATCAGTATATCCCATGTGAACAGCCACATAAAATTTTAATAGCTGAAGATTTAAAAGAGCAAAGCTTTCCTTTGTATCATCTGATATAATGATTTTGTTATAATTTCATTGCGAATTCAAAATTCTGCTATCAGTCACAATCAGCAAGGACTCAGTGCTTAGCATCACAGCAGCTGTAGGTGTTGTCCAAAGTCTGTCATTCCAAATCAAATGGTGAACACCCAGCCCAATGTTCTATAAACTCCTACAGCCATGCCTCTAATGAAAGCACTATTTTGTCTGTTGTCTTCTCCTTCAGTGTTTTGGTGCTTTTTTCTTTTTTTGAGCTTCTCCAGGATGTATAACTTAGGATATACCTGTATTAATTTGATGCAACGTTAGCACCTCAAGGTTAGGGGTATCCTGATGATCCCGTTCCCAATCAACAATTCCCATCAACCATGGAATTGTTATAGCTCATGACTATGAGGTATCTGTGCTCAAATTACACTGGAGCAAGCAATCCCTCAAATTTGTTTGTTTCTATTTTCTGCACTAAACACTTTCTCTTCTTTCTACAAGGCTGTTTTTCCCATTCTTACCTTCTGTGTAGGTAGTACCAAAAAGTAAACTACAGTACTGTACCTCCTGCTTTGTAGTCTCTTCTACCAGACACGGAAAACTTTTCCACCATACAATCCACATGTGAACATCTGCATAAGGCTGAGAGGTATAGGACACCAACAACAGAACTCAAAGATGTACAGGAAAGAAATCTCTTGGACTAGAGAGTTAAAAACAGTCAAGATGATATTAAAGACCCCTGTGGTTACATCAATCATCAGACTTTATTATAAATGTGTAGGATTAGCTCACACTTGTGACTCTTGTTAGGTTCAATTTCTGATCCAACATTAAAATTATTGCAGAAAGTCAAAGGCTTACTTAAGTAGGTATCAAGAAACAGAATTACCATCTTTTAACTATGTCTGCATTAAAGAATAGTACAGATATGCAGAGTGAAACACCTAGTGCTGAGAAACCAATGTCCAGACTCGATATATTTCAGGGAGCTTTATTTTGACCAAGCTTTGGTCTAGTCTTATGGATTGAATGGTCATATGCAGTTGGAGCACACTAGGTGTGCTGCTGAAACACACCTTTTTGTTTAGCCTCATCCGAAAGGAATCTAATCCTCATACTGTGACACCACTACACACTGTGTACCACAGCAGGGAAATGGAGGTGATTGGGACACTTGCTTGAGAAGTTGCTTGAGAATTTTGCTCCTGACCCAAACTAAAACACTCTGCAACACAACCTTTATTGCTAATATCAAAGCAGTAGCCTGCCTCCTTCGTCTTGACTTACCTCAGTGGAAGCAGAGGAGTTTGTTTTCTGGAAACACTATATTAGGAAAAGACACACAGAGATGCACCCTTAGTTTTACTTGAGCCCTTAGTTAATACATTTGTTAAAATTAGTTAACCAAATAATTTTCATTAAGTCCACATTAGCACTTATTATTTTATTACCATGGTTACATTATTATAAAAACTTAACCTGCACATCGTTGCCAGCCAAAAACATCAACCCCATATATTCAAAAGTAATAAAAATATACAATCTCTTCTTCTTCTCTAATAAACAAGGTCACTTTGACTTTTCCATCTAAGTGAGCAGTCTATTTATTAAGCTACTTTTATTCAGCAACTCAGTTCTTAGGCCTAAGTGTTTTCCACTCACATCTTTGTAAAGCTGAAAGACTTTGGCTGGAAACACAGCTTCCGCTACTCCACTGTGGGGTGGTACACATCTAGCATGCCAGTGATTCTGGACCCGGGATCTTTCAAAGCTCATTACTTCCTACAGTCAAGACGAACCCCTATTATGAGAGTTACACCTGAGTAGCTAGGGTCTGTTTACAGCTTAGGCTCAAGGATTACTCATCTCTACCCCATTTTCTAGTTATTGTTTACTCCTAGATTTTCAGTACACCGATAAGAACAGACAGACTTGATGATGTGTATCATAGGACACCTAAGAAATTAATTAAAAAGAAAGGGGAACTTGCCTGAAATTATGTTAGCACAGTTCAAATGCAGACAAAATTCTACCAACGCTTGTTTATGACAGAAACAGTCTATTCTCATAATACCCCTTTATTAACAAAAATGTAAATATGATGAGATGGTAAATTCCCTTGAAGAGCCGACTACATCAATCAAACTTGCATCCTAACTTATTTTATAAATTGCTCTCTGGAGTCCTCTACTAGAGTATCTGAATGACTTGTAAGGAACAGTGACTTAGCCCATAGCCTGAGATGAATGTAGATCCTCTGATGCAGAACTCCTTTCTACAAATGGGGAAACTGAGGAATGAAGTAAAATAAAAGATTTGCACAAAATCAGAAAAGGAAAAAAAAAAATACCAGTAGGGTTTACAATTAAGGATTTGCAGTGTTAGCCAAAAGCAGAAAATCTAGAAGGATTCAAAGCAGTATTTTGGCGCTATAAAACCAGCATGTATGACTCATTGACCTGAATATCTGGGAATAAAACATGTTTTTGCTATCTTTCTTTCCAATAATCTGGGATTAAAAGAAATGTTCACAAAATTTTTTGTGACTCATAAGCAAAAGCAGTAGAATTTTTAAAAGGCTTGTCATCTATGAGCAATTTCTCCAACCTTTTTTACATTTTTAGGGTTAAGACTGAAGTAGAAACAAGTTCGTATGGCAATGTCATTCCATGCTAAATATGCAGAATTGAAACGGAACAAGCCAAATCAGAAAGCAGTCTTATGTCAGGTATGCTGAACACAGGGCAGGGAAAGATGGACTATTCACAAAAATCCTCTCAATGCCTCAGTTAGGGTGCAGGGATGTTCCTAAAACGAGTTGGGAACCTTCATTTCTCATTTTCTCTTTCAGAGCTTGAAGTCCTTTGACTTTCCTGTTTCTGAGTATCCAGAAACTCCTCCACCAGAATTCATGCTCCTCAAGTCTTCTCATCTGAAAGCACCTCCCGTCCACAAGCCCCCACCCTGTAATCACATGCTTTTCACCAAGTCAGCCGTTATTCCCCATGCTACTCACAACCCAATTCCTTTTCCTGCTCCCATCTACCCTTATCATACAATCCTCTTACTTTCAAAGTCCATCTCACCTAAGCCTCTCTGGCTCCATGTCCAGTTTCTTTGGCATTTACATGAAAATATTTTAAAATTTCATTCCTGACTGTATTTTAATGATGGCCCCCTCTTGGATCCTTTTCTATGGATTATCAGTACCTGTTGCTACATTCCTTTTGGCACTAAAGGTCATTTTTATGGTAGCAGACTATAAATATTTTAAATTAATTATTTATTTAATAATAATTTATTGAATAATCAATAATTAAAATATTTATTATTATAATTAATATTTTTAAAATTCTCTGACAGGGAAAAAAAGAGGACATGTCCCAGCCCCTAAACAGATTGATTAACTTAGATGTTAGTCCTGATTTCAACTGGGACATTGAACCGGATGATGTCAGGATGTTCCTTCAAACCCAAATCCTACTATGAGTCTATGTCCATGAAAAAAAGTTGTCCTACAAAACCTACTGAATTTTCATAACAATGAAGTATTTTGTACAATCAGTTTTTTATAGAATCCTATACACTGTTGTTCACCTAAAAGACAAACCAAACCCAAAGCAATCAGTATCAGAATATGATCAAGGAATGTGTTTTTAGTGAAGGAATTCAAACTTTCCAGAGAGTGACTGTAATACCAAAAACTAAATCACTTCTCAAGTATGCACATTCTGTGTTCAAAACACACATTTGCAATGGAGTGATGGACTGACTTAGTGACAACTTCCCTGTAAAGTCCTCCTTATCAACTTTGAAAGAGCACTTCATAGTACTAGACTCACCTAGATATCTCTAAAAATCCCCAAGTACGCTGCTTTTGCATCCCAGCAAGTAGTAAATTTGTAAAAGTTGTGCTCCTCTTATAATAACATGGGTGACAGAAGACACGTGGTTGAAACTGCTGTGCTTGCATTAGCTTTAATCAAAGGTCTATATATACAGTAATTTGATTAGACCTGTGTGATCTACATGAATGGAAGCTTAGGGTATGTCTCTCTTTTTTTCAAGATAGACCTTTTCACGGATAAAGAGATCTTGTAACTTTTTTGTTAACTGAACACTTTTTTAAATAGCAGACATCATAACCAAAAAGCAAGGAGGAACACTTCGTTAATGTTATAGCAAAACTATTTTCCTTATTGGTTATCTATATACTTAGAGAGATATATCTCTTTTATCTCTCTCTCTCTCTCTCTCTCACAGAATCACAGAATGGTAGGGATTTGAAGAGACCTCTGAAGATCATCTGGTCCAGCCCCCCTGCCAAGGCAGGATCACCTAGGGCAGGTTGCACGGGAACACATCCAGTTGGGTTTTGAAGGTCTCCAGAGAAGGAGACTCTGCAACCTCTCTGGGCAGCCTGTTCCAGTGCTCCATCACCCTCACAGTAAAGAAGTTTTTCCTCATGTTGAGGTGGAACTTCCTGTGCTGCAGTTTGTGCCCGTTGCCCCTCGTCCTATCACTGGGCACTGCTGAAAAGAGACTGGCTCCATCTTCCTGACAGCCACCCTTCAGATATGTATAGACATTGATAAGGTCCCCTCTCAGCCTTCTCTTCTCCAGACTAAACAGTCCCAGGTGTCTCAGCCTTTCCTCATACAAGCAATATTCCAGTCCCTTAATTATCCTCATAGTCCTCCGTTGGACTCTCTCCAAAAGTTCCCTGTCTCTCTTGAACTGAGGAGCCCAGAACTGGACACAGTACTCCAGATGAGGCCTCACCAGCGCAGAGTAGAGGTGCTGGTCTTTCTCGACCTGCTGGTCACACTCTTCTTAACGGACCCCAGAATACCACTGGCCCTCTTTGGCCACCAGGGCACATTGCTGTCCCATGGATAACTTATTGTCTACCAGGACTCCAAGGTCCTTCTCCATGGAGCATATACACACTCTACCTTTATATCTATATGTTACTCTACCTCTATATCTATATATTTAATGGGTAGAATACAATACAATGTGAAGTTTAAAAAACTAACTGGAATTTTGTAGAAAACTCTGACAGAAAAGCCATATGTCTTTATTGTAAAAGTTCTGCTTGGAAAGGAATGGACTACCTAATATCACTCATTGTGTATTGAACTCAGCTCTTTTGGTTACTATCAACTGGTAGAACGGTTACATATAACATGGGTGAAAACAAAACTAAATGGAAGAGGTGAGTCGAACTCTTCCTGGAATGCTCTTCACACGTGTAGAGTTTTATGAACCATGAGTTTTCATGGTCATTCTTCATAATGTTTCTTTATCACATTTAACAAGCACAAAGGGCTTTAGAAACTGGGAACCCAAATACATTTTCCCTTGGAAAGGTGAGGAAAGACAAATATCTTTGAAAACGCAAATAAGAGGGAAAAATAGTAAAAAATTTTCAGAATCAGTGGGTTGTGGCCAGGTTGTAAAACAGATTGCCAAACAGTTAAATGTAATGTGCAATCTATTGCTTAAATCTACTTTGCTACCAGAGAAATAGAAAGTGGTAAATGTCATTAAAAATTTTGAGAAGTCCTTCTGGGTGCTACAAGCCGGGAAGTCTGTCTTTCATGCAAAGAAAATTGAGTGAAAGTGGAATGAAAGAAAGAATTAATACATCTATGATTAATGATTAAACAAGCAAAAGTCAACACAGTTTTTGTAGAAAGAAGTTGTCCCTTATAAATTGATGATTTCTTTTAGGCAGTAAACAAGGAAGTGGACCAGTATACTTGGATTTTTTAAAAAAACTTCAGTCAAGGTGTCTCATCAAAAGTGTTCTCATACTAAAAAAAAATGCTCATTAAAAGAGTGAAAAGAAAGGGTGAGGCTAAACGACTAGTTCTCACAACACATCTCCTATATTAACAGGAATATACCCTGGTCAATATATTCATAAATCATCTAGAAAAGTTGTTGAGTAATGAGAAGTCAAAATTATTTAAAAGAGGCAAAACTAAAGCTGATCACAAAGATTTGAAAAAGGTCTCAGCATTTGAAGTGACTGTGTGATAAAACAGAGGAGAAATTTCAATGTTTCTAATCACAAAGATGCAGCAAAGGCAGCAGGAGACAAGACGGACTGCCCAGCTATAATGATGAGCTATTGCTACTCCTGAAAGGAAGTATTAATCTTGGAATCTTGGAAGTATTGACAATCATTCTTGGTGAACACTAGAGCTCAAGTAAGACAAAAAAAAGTAAATTAAGGATTAGAGAACAAAACCAAAAACATTATTTTACTGTGCAAATCCACAGTCCATCCCAGAATACTGTATATGGTTTTGACTGCACAGTCTTAAAAAGATGAATGATAACTTAAAAGTACAGAGCAAGAAACAAGAGTGATAGAGTATATTGGCTTCTACTGAGCAGAATTTATGTGGATTTTTTCAGTCTGAGAAAAACAGATAACAAAGGGGATGACGTAGATAAGGAAAATCCTAAGTGGCCTCAGAAAAGTGAAAAATTATTCAGTGTTTTCTGTGATCTGTTCTCAGGTTTGGAGGTTTCTCCTTGGCAAGAAAGCAATCACAGCTGGGTGGGTAGGACTCCACAGACCAAAGACTCAGCTTAGATAGTAGCAAAATTGAGGCTGAGGATGTCCCAGAATGAACTCTACTGTCAGCCCATGATAGCTCAGGATTTGTTAGCATGCATGCTGTGGGGGCATTTGCAAGAGCTCAGGCAGAGCGAGAGCGAGCTCTAAGTGCTCCGACAGCTCATAACATGTCCCACTTAGGAAACGCAGAATGCTAAGTCACTCTGGTGGACAGGCACTCTCCTGGCCAGGAGATCCAAGCATCTTCTTACCATATGCATTTACTGGCTGGTGTCCTACCTATGAACTACTTTCTTGACACTTGACAGCTTTGGGACAGGAAAAATAGCTCTCCCCCTGCTAGACCAAAGCTCCAAAAATGCCCAGAGTACTGTCCTACTTTCTATACCCTGCCTGGCAAATTTCCTGAGCTGCATGTGGTTTGATATCTAAAAGTCAAGACAACTTACAAGCATAGACAGAGACCATCCCATGCCAGTTGACCTCAATGCCTAGGAATGTTACCAGGGACATTTAATTTGCTGGCAGAAACACTTCCAGTGTTTAAAGTAATATTCCTTTCCCATACTATCTTTTGACAAATTTCCACAGGGAAATATTGTTGGTGTTTCTTCTGTAAGTCTTTGTCCTCTTTTTAAAGTCCCTTCAACTGTGGATGACAGTGTCTTTCTTCAGATTGTCTAGTTTCTACCTGTTCTCTGCTTGTGTACTTGCTGTCCAGCCACAGTCTGCCCTGTCTCTGTTCTGGAGGTACTAATAAGCCTCAATAGCCCTGACCCAGTGCTACTTGGGAATTCTACCTCCTCACCCTGCCCCAAGGCCCAGGAGCTCCGTTTAAGCTCAGCCCTGGATGTTCAGTCCCTGCCTGAGCTAAGTCAGTCACTGGAGTGTTGTTCTCTAGTTCAGCCCTAGTCCCCATTGATCCAGACCCTGTCCTGCAGCCTAACCTCCTGGCTTGACCTAGGGCCTGCCTCATCACCATGAACTTGGCTGAGCATCTGGACCCTTGGTTGAACCTGGCCACCATCACTGGGCCTGCCCTGCTTACCTTGCTTAAGTACGGTGAGACTGAGCTGTGGCTGGTGAGACCCTTGCACTGTCAGCTGTGCTATTGCTCTTGATTCTTGTCTCTCTGTCCTTTAGGGACTAGCCAGCTATTGCTGCTCCTTGACATGTCCTTATCTGCCTCCTTTTCCAAAAAATAATTCTTTCTTGCAACTAGGATTACTGTGACCAAGAACAGGACGCTGCTGTTACATGTTTTTGCTTCAATGGTGCAAACATTTTTATACTACTTATGAAGTCACTCTATTTGTATTATGTAGGATAATTGCACAACATTTTCATTCTGTCTCTGCATGAAAATTTGTTTGCTTAGTAGAACCGCTACTTCTGGCCAGAGTGTTAAAATACTCCATGGAATCTAGGGTTATGAGTATTGACATAACATGAATTAAACAGTGCCAAGCACGTAATCTAATAGTGATACAGGATTCTCCAAGCTAGTTAACATTTGATGAGCCCCTGTGGCAGGTGTGTAGCTGCTCCAACTGGCATACTCGTCAGCTATGCCTGGGCATGGTCTGGATGTGCGAACAATCCTAGTAGGCAGTATGGACAATGCCATGCCACTGTGTCATCTTCACTCTGACAGTCTTTCAGCCCTATCCCAGCTGACCTTGACACTGCATCCTCTCTTCCATGTTTATATTTCACCTAGGGCCACAACAAACACAGCCCTAGCACTGTAGTAGAGGAACACCTCTTCTTCTTCCTTCCTGGAATGTCAACTCAAGGGAGTAGAGCTCCTTAGTTCTCATTATAGTCAAAGAACAACAGAGGGCTATGTGCACGGAGAAGATGGCAATCATCGTCTCTCTTTGTGAAGATCTCCCATAGGAATGAGGGTTTGGAGAGACTTGGGTACCAGCTGTTGTAGCCCTTGCCACCTAAAAAGAGTTAGCTCAGCAGCTTGGAGACTAAGTTACACAGGGATGGGCAGCCATGAAAAATTATGTGTTTAAGATGGGCCATACACAGGATCAAGATTGCAGCCCATGTTCAGCTGTTGTAGCTCAGCATGGATGCCCAATTCTTTAATAAACTACAACAAATACTCAAATTGGATGATAATACAGAGGCTTTGGTCACTGGCAACCCAGACTGGAATCCGGTGGCTCCTTTTTAGGGTCCCATTTTTCAGCTAGGCCTCTTCTTGGCCCAATATGCTGGATGGGGAAAAAGAGACTGAGAATGCCACAAAGGGCTGTGAACACTCATTGACCTCTCACACAGAGTGCGTGCAAGGGAGGGAGTTGCACTGTTCACTTGAATGTCAGTAATTGCATGCAAGGCCATAAAACTAGTTTATTCTTGACTGGGCAGATGGAGGAGCCTCATTTCAGCCGGGAAAACTAATATTGTGCACCTATCTGCCATCCTGAAAACATTTCAGCTCAACAAATCCTCCCATGAGTCGGAAAGTACCAGCCTTGCAACCTGCTGGGCAACTAATGGACCAACCAGGAGATGCATATGTGTCTCAGCCCAAAACCTGGGTATTTAGAAACCAAGCATTGCCTTGAAAACTTCAAGGAGCACAATGGATCTGAGTGGTCTTAGTCCACTTACTCCCCAGTGGCTGGAGATGCTTGGTGTGATACCAGTGAGTATACAGAAGACAGTAACATATCAAAGCATATTCTTAAATGGTATCTTAAATTAGAATACTATTATAATCAAATTGCAGCGGTGATTAAATACATCCTTAACTCTTTCCTAATGGCTGTGTTGTGAGAGCATTCCTGGCAAAGAACCGGGTTAGCTCAGTGGAGCTGACAAGGGCTTCATCCCTGGGTCACCCCTCTATTCTTTGTCCATGACAGAATCAAGTCAACTTGGTTTCTATGGTTTCCAGCAGGGGAAAAGGAAGGAAGCAGGGATAATTTTTTGCTAGGATCAGATACTTGGTATGCAATATACACAAAGCCAGGCAATATGCCATGGTGAGTGAGGGGAGGAATTTTTCATCACTTCATCTGATAGTCTGCTATAGCAACTGCAGCAGTAAAAGCAACAGCTGCAGAGGCATACAGCTGCATAGAAACCAGTTATGTCATACAAAAGGGTCCCACCCCCACTCCTAGTTCATGCACCGTACTATTAAGGAACAACTTGCTTAGGTATGAGCATCTCTCAAACAAGATCAAGCTTGGTAAACACAGTACTCAAATGATTCAACATCCCTGCCCTAGAAGAAGATGGAGTGTCATTCATTCTGACCTCAAAGAGGTTCTCTGGAAAGCAACAAATGCTGCTGGATTTGCATGGTGCCACTTGGGTGAAGCAGTGTTCATGACAATAGCTCCTCACCCACACCCAGTGTTAGCCACAAACCCACTGCAAGTTCCTCAGTCTTTTCTGCCTCCCTCAACTCTAGGAATGGGTCCCCTTCCACTTCACCATATGGTGTCCACCTCAGTTTTTGAACAACTCTGTCTTCCAGCTACTTGTCAGTGATGGTCTATGGTCACTGAGCACACTGCACAGGCTGTGCTGCCACCACCATTTTGCGGCATACCTGGTGGATCTCAACCAGGGTTCTGCTGTCAGTCAGATTTCTTGGGAGCAGGAAAGGAATGCTTATAACTCAGGTGCAGGAACAAAGACTGTCTTTAAAATGGGGGAAGATTGTACGCATTTGCTGTGGGCATGTTTGTTAATGCTGCTGCCTGGACAGACCCAGGAGTGGGCCAGCAAAGGTTGCTGTGATCACACAGGCTGCCCTTCCTAGGGCACCAACCAGAGTTCCTCCTGCAGGAGAAGTACATCTCACCCTGGTGGAGAGTCTGGACACTATGCCATGCTCCAAAAGAAGCCCAAAATCCTGGAGAATGATTTTTTCATTCTAGTCATTGTTGAAAGAGGTTTCTCCTTCCTGCCCTCTAAGGCCATGTTTCCTTTTTCCTTTCCTAGGTAGACAGGAGGTGCCACCAAACCTAAGGGACAGGCATGAACCCTGTACATATACCTTCTTTGCATGTCAGGGGCCCCTTGGACTCTGCTCAGGTTGGTTTGGGCCAACTAGTATGGGTACCTGGAGATGGAGGGACTGCCATATTGGGAGCAGGAGGAGAAGCCAGGAGTTGTGAACACTTGATGAATGTTTCACCAGAGCTGATCATTGTCAGGAGACATGTAGGCCCTGCTGGGCTAGCTGTAGTCATGTTCCTTGTGCTTGAAAGACAGCAGTCTATCTGGCACAGATGCTGGCCATGCAGTCCTACACTCCAGCTACTGATGCTTTGACTTGTTTTTGTGGCAGGTTGTCTGCTGAAGAGATGGCAGGTGGTCCACACTTCAAAATTCTGTGTTTGCTGCCCAGTAATATGAAGCATCTGATCCCAGAACCAAGTCCAAGTCTTCTCCTCTTCCCTCCCTTATCAGCAGAAGGGGAAAGGATACTTCTTATACCTGCCTCTGTTCTCAAGGCAGATGCCACTAGTGCTGATGGTGGAGCAGAAAAGCTGTGACTCCTTTTGCATCAACAGCAGGTTACTCAGGAATGGCCCCAAAAGAGGCAGTCTTTGATGCTGCACAAGAGCAATGGTGACTGAGGAGGACAGTAGGTGTTGTAGGCCCTCAGTACCCAAAGACAGGGAAAAATGTCACAACCAAATATTTGGTGAGATTAACAGAATAGGGTCAACCATGACAAGTTATGCCAGAACTGTGATTCAGGTCTCTAGCTTGCCTGAAGTCCATTATGGACTTCTTAAATTTACTTTGGCATTGCTTCACAGTCTGTATTCCTCATACTGTCATACTGTGTCCCTCCAGGCAGTGAGGGAGAGGCAACAAAGGCTAACTCTTTCCTTCACTTGTGCTTTTTCTTCACAGATAACTGCTGGAAGTAGAGGGAACATGTGAATCACCACCATATCAGAACACCGCTTTTCAGTTCCCCAGAATGGGGGTTTGTATTACCCTGAGGATCAGATCCCTTAAGCATGAAAATTAAAATCATTAATGCTTTTTCCCCAGCTAGATTGTTATATAACCTTCTGTTTTGGTCATTCATGGGTTGCAATGATCAGCCTTTCTCTCCTGTCTGGAGCAGCAACATTTGCAAGGCTCCTTGGAGGTAAAGCAAGGTACATGGGGAAAATCAAACATCTGTTGCGGAGTTCTGCAACAAGAGAGGACTGAGAATGATGAAAGAACAAACAGAAGAGTCTAATTACACATATAAATGAGACAGAAAAATCTTGGACATCTGGAGGTAGTGACCTCTGAACACAAGGAGGAAAAAGTGAGCTGAAAAGGATCAGCAAGACAACCTGGGACTTAACTGTAGGAGGGCTAAAGTCTGGCACTAAATCAGAACAGCAGGTGCAGTGTATATTCTGCTATGACAAGGTTAATTCATCAAAAAATCTTTGCTAATTGGATTTGGTACAATGATTTTATAATAGAACTGGGCATTGTATCCTGTGGGCATGACATTCTTAATGCAATCTTAAGAAGTCTTAAAGCTAAACTCTGAACTCTGGTCAAATATACACGAATAACTGAAAATGAAAAAATGTGTCTTTTATTAATAATATCCACCTAATGAAAATCAAAATATAAGCACATCTCATAACAAGTGAATAAGTGAAAATTCACTGTCAGTTTTAATAATGCAGCCAGAACACTTGTCTGCTAGAAAGATAACTTATCTTAATCTTCTTGTAGATTGTATCAACTTAGTATGTCCCAAGAGTGATAGCATCTCAAGACTTATAAAGAAGCAAAACCATGCTTTTACAATAATTGCAAAACACCCTAGACATTTTCTTGTGTATTGGCCACTTGTACCAGCATTGAAGTTTCTCTCTTCCACAGGAGGAATAGCCTGAGCCTGTCAGGTCTTTGAAAGCCCCACAATCTTGTGGATTTGAAGGTCAGGAACAGCCTTAGCTGCCATGGTGAAGTTCAGGATCCTGAGAGGAGGGAACAATACAAATTGCAGGATCACAACCCTGGGCTTCAAGCTCAAGAATAGTTTATCCCGACATGCAGGAATTCAAGAAAAAGTAGACAGTGGCTTGCATGGAGCTTCTGACTAAAATCAGATATAAAAAGGTAGTGTGCAGGAGGTGGAGGCAGGGACAGGTCATCCAGGAGGAATACAGAGACACTGTCTGAGCCTGCAAGGATGGAGTTAGCAAAGCCAAAGCCCATGTAGAGTTGGATCTGGCAAGGGACATGAAGGGCAACAAGAAGGGTTTCTACAGATGTATCATCAACAAACAGATGACTAGGGAAAATAGGGCCCAGTGCTGCATGGGGCAAGTCAGGGGACACAGAAAAAAACCAAAGTATTCAATGCATCTTGTCTCAGATTTTACTGTTAAGACCAGCCTTCAGGAGCACCAGGCTCCTGAGAGCAGTGGGAAAGTCTAGAGGAAGGAAGATTTACCATCATTTAGGTTATCAAGTTAGGGAATATTTAAATGAACTGGACAGATACAAGTCCATGTGAACTGATGACATGCATCCACGAGTGCTGAGATTGCAGGCTGGTGCCATTGTAAGGTAAGGATATGCTTATTTTCCTTTACAGTTAAGTCCACCAGCGAATGCTATGATTTATTTGCACGAAAAACTAAAGAAAAAAAATGAAGTGCTACACTTCTTAGTTCAAAAGCATCTGAAACATCAGGTAGAAACTCAGTCTTTTGCAGAAAATCAATGCATTGATTTGCTTGAGTTTTTTGTTAAACAAAGACAAGGAGAGCAGGAAAAGAGATAAAGGTAAAACAAAGGTTCAAGCTGTTTGTTTTGGAACCACATTGGAGAAAGTCTATTTTTCAAATCTAGCAATAAAAAATTATTAATTATTTTAAGCCATCCCTAACTCTCTGCCTTTTGGCTAAGCCCTCCTTTATAGCGCTGCTAAGATGCAAAATGCATTGACAGTGACAAGCTCAAATGACTGCATCCTAGCAGCTGGGCAGTGCTCTGAATTAAAGTTTAGCTTTGAAGACTTTTGACTGAACGTCCTATTCAGTCTAAGGCTGAGTTACCTGGGTAGTCCTGATATGGGCCCCATTACACTGAACTGCCATGAGCTGCAACGAAATATGTTGCAAATATCATTGGTAAGAGTGAGTAAAAAAAGACAGCAAAGTTAGGGGGCTGTGCAGCCTTTGCTAAAGAACCTAACTGGGGGCACTGGTGGAAGCAAAGATGGACATGAGCCGGCAATGTGCGCTTGCAGCTTAAAAGGCCAACTGTATCCTGGGCTGCATCCAAAGCAGCGTGGCCACCAGGTCAAGGGAGGGGATTCTGCCCCTCTACTCCACTCTGGGGAGACCCCACCTGGAGTCCTGCGTCCAGCTCTGGAGCCCTCAGCACAGGAAAGACATGGACCTGTTGGAGCGGGTCCAGAGAAGGGCCACCAAAATGCTCAGAGGGATGGAACACCTCTCCTGTGAGGACAGGCTGAGAGAGTTGGGGTTGTCCAGCCTGGGGAAGAGAAGGCTCTGGGGAGACCTTATTGCAGCCTTCCAGTACTTAAAGGGGACTTGTAAGAAAGATGGGGACAGACTTTTTAGCAGGGCCTGTTGCGATAGGACAGTGGGTAATGTTTTTAAACTAAAAGAGGGCAGATTTAGCCTAGATATAAGGAAGAAGTTTTTCACAGTGAGTGTGGTGAAACTCTGGCCCACGTTGCCCAGAGAGGTGTCAGATGCCCCATCCCTGGAAACATTCCAGGTCAGGTTGGATGGGGCTCTGAGCAACCTGATCTAGTTGAAGATGTCTCTGCTCACTGCAGGGGTGTTGGACTAGATGGCCTTTAAAGGTCCCTTCCAACCCAAACTGTTCTATGATTCTATTACTTTTTTTTTTAATGACCCTATTAAAGGGTCAGGTTATATGCAGGAGGCCAGAAGCACTGAAAGAAGAGAAGAAAAAAGGAGCAGTCTTTTCAGTAGGCATATATGAAAACTCAATTTAATTGAAGATGCTGTAATTTCTCCTTCAGTCTGGTGGTGTAGTGATGACTTGATCAAAATAATAAAATGCAATTGATATTGCATAGGGTGATGGCATTTTAATTTCCGCACAGCTGATCAGACAAACACTCATTTGTTGGGTTCTGTTCCTATTTTCTTTAGCCATCCACGACCATTTGCACATCCTGTCATCAAGCATTAAAAAACTTTTAACACACTACAGGAAATTGCCCACGTTTCAATTTTCATCAGCTTTGTAAAAAGAAATATTTTTTGTTAATGAAAAAAAAAACCCATAAACCAACCCTAAGACTTAAATTACTTGCCCACAAGCAGCAGTTGCTCAAGGCCAATGTCTTATGTTGAGGAGTAATACGTTTACAGCTTGCAGTAATTCTTGTGTTACATATATGTCTGAAACATGTAGAGTTACAGTTAATTTATTACTCTATCTAATAGAAAGCTTTGATTTTGTGGCTCTTTTCTAGGAAGGAATGAAAATAGAATTTTTAAAGAACATAAATATTTGAGAATATAGCATTTTCTCTGAAAATATGAAAAATTTAATTTTTTAAAAAAGCTATTTTTAAAAATACATATATGCATCCTCTCAACATCAGTAAAGAAGGTCAGAAGCAGAGGGGAGGAGATGAAGCAATCACTGCAATTGCTGGCACTTGCCATACCATGTGTAAAGTCAAGACAGATGAGATTTACTAGAAATGAAAAAGACAGCAAATAAGCACATAAGTTGAAAGCATCGAATGTAGAAAAAATGAGGAAATGAATAATAGGGCCTACATGTAATGATACATATTTGGTAGTACAAAAGGCACCACAAAATAAAAGACATTTAAAACCATCAAGAGAGTGAAAGGACTAATGTCTCTTGTGAGTGGCTTATTGAGAAAATTTGTCCTTTAGAGCAGAGATTCTCAGGAGATTGTAAAGCCAGTAAAAGTGCTTCTGTACAGATAGAATTGTTCCTTCCTCTATAAAAATCCAACTTTCAGCAATCAGTATGTTCTAGAACTTGCAAATTATATTAAAATGTTCTTCTTTTAAAGAAATAGGAAATAAAGTTCTGTAAAAATGCACTGAAAGTCGTCTATTATTTATTTTTTAAATTTAGCTTGCTTTGTGCATTTGGGAAGAAATGTGGTGGTGACAGGCTTTAACTTCCACTGTCATAAATGTAAGTCAATAGGAGTTCTATTTGAGCCAGGCCTCATTTATGTAATAACATCTCTGCAGGCTTATTTAAGCCATCCACAGTGTGTGCAGCCCAGTGGATTTCAGCCAGTCTGTACTGACAGGGTTGTTTTGAAAGAAATAAATAGTGCTGATGCTCAGAATGTAGAATGGACTTTGCAGTTCTGATCTGGTTACTGATATATTTAATTCGCGAAGGAGTTTTGCAGACTTAGAGGCTTAATTTTAATATTAAAAGCCCTGTAAGGGCAAGAGGGGTAAGGGTCAGTTGACACTATTGTCAATAAAAAAACACTTTATTTTTTCTTTTAATTTTTTTTTTATCTTTTAACTTTTATTTTTTCTATCAAGACTGTTGACAGTTAATAAAAACACATTTCTTTACTGAATTTCACTTCACCTGTCTTTGATTGGCCTATATTTAATGTTCTAATAGTTTGAAAGATAGATACAATGAAGAGATTTAGATCTCTTCAGCATAACTAAAATGTGGTCAGAATCATACAAATACCATTACAAGAAAATACTAGAAAATAATTGTTTAATTCTAGCACAAGACAGCCTCTAAGTGAGTGAAGAAAGATTGAGATTGACAAAAAAAATCAAATACATTACTCCATCTGGAATGGATGAGAAGTTAGATGCTTACATCTTTTGTTTTAAGGTAGTTTTTTGCAAAAGCATAGGACTTTCAAAAAAATGATAGCACTTATGTCAATAGAATAATAGAAATGCCTGAGAGCCTTAGATAAGTAAGTTCAGATTTTTACTATGAAATCAATATATTTTTATACATGCATACTGATTAATTTTAATAGTAAGCTAATTGTTAATATTGATACTTAATATTACTGATTAGCAATACTTCATGTATCAATTCATATATAAATGCATACATTAATTGTGCTATACCATTGCTTAGAGCTGATACATAAGAAACAGCTAAACTAAAGAGCAATGCCAAGTATCAAGAACTTAATTCTTAGGGGAACTGTTATTAAGAAACATCTTGCTCCCCTAAAATCTCTAGGGTTCATTTGCTACGTCGCTTATAGGTGAACTTCATTTTGGTGAGTATCTATACAAAATAAGTTCAGAATCTTCTTCGACGTGCGAGTGCTTCAGATTTATCCTCCAAATGCATGTGAATTAAGTCTCCTGTAGCATTACCAGCAGTTATAGCCACAGGCCTAATAGCAGACTCTGTAGGACCAAATTGCCTCTCACCTGCTCTGCCCAAGGCTTTGGTCCTCCCCGAGGCTAAAGGCTGCACCTTGTCCTCACCGGGATGAGCTGTGATGTCTTAGGTCTTGGGTGTTTCGGAGCAATAGTCTTTCCTGTTCTGAATCTTCAGGGCTTTGCTAATTGTGCTAATTGAAACTAATAAATATTGAATTAAAAGACTGTTAGAGGTTAGCGTTCCTTAACCTTAACAATGACTGAGTCCCAGCTTACCTCAGGGTGATTGGGTTTTTTATGTATCCTGGTTGTTTTTTTAAATACCCTGCAAGTAAATGTTGTAAACCTAATCTTGAAATATGTGTCACCTCCAGGTAGTGTTTTGATGCCATTAAATGCAAAATTTTGTTTGCTTTTATATGCAGGACTTTCACTTTAATGAATTAAAACAAAGATGCAATAAACTTTTGTTCCAAATAAAGAAATATAAGAACTGCAAGACCTCTAGACCAAAATGACATAATTATCAAAGGAATCAAGTTTCTGAATTGCCATGCTTTTACTACTAGCTTCTTAGTGAGCCAAAAAGTCCAGTAAATTGTCTGTAAAACAGTCTGAGGACCATATTACTCATCTGATGTGATATGTTACTATGCAGGCAATCTTAAAAAAACCCAGCCTACCGCATGGCCTATCTTGCAAGAGCGGCAGAAGTCAGGGCAGAAGTCACAGAATCATAGAAATGTTAAGGTTGGAAAAGACCTTTAAGATCATCAAGTCCAACCATCAACCCAACACCACCATGCCCACTAAACCATGTCCTGAAGTGCCACGTCTACATGTTTTTTGAACACTTCTTTGGGATCTATGCAGCTTCTGCCCCTGCCTCTGCGCCCCACCGGGTGCTGCCACACCAGACTTCGGCTGATAAGGTCAGGTTGGACGGGGCTCTGAGCAACCTGATCTACTTGGAGGTGTCCCTGCTCATTGCAGGGGGGGTGGACTAGATGGCCTTTAAAGGCCCCTTCCAACCCAAACCATTCTACGATTCTATGACTCTATAACATGCTGCTTCTGCTTTAGGATTCCCACCCCGATGATATTTGATTATACCTGTAAGGACATACAGTGAAGGTGAACTTGCACAGGAGTAATGGAAGCAGCATACTTTGATATATGAAGGAAGAAAAAACTTTTGGATTTGCATGCACTGGTCAACTGGTCAAATCTTGGGAAGTTTCCAGTTATTATATTAGATTTTATTTTACTATAAGCAAGATGCTCAGCATCTTTTTTTAGCCAAATGCAATGCAGTCACTAAAAGCAATATATGTTTGAACAAAGAGTGGTCACACCTTGCACCGGGCACAGGTGCCCAGGTGCTGGCCGCAGGGGGCTGCAGGGGAGGAGCGGCCAGGGCTGCCCGGTGCCAGACACAGCTGGTTCCAGCCATCTCCACCGGCCCCACCACAGGGCACGGCTGAGCCCCTCAGCAGTGCTGCTGTTACCTCTGGGAAAACTATTTAAGCAAGAGTGAAAACGTTGTGTAGCAGCTCTGAGAGAGAGGAGTAAGGCAAAAACGTGTGAAAAAATAGTCCTGCAGACACCAAGGAGAGAGCTCCGGACATCCCCACAGGGATTCTCCTGTGGCCCCTCGAGAGACCCTGGTGGAGCAGCTATTTCCCTGCAGCCCCTGGAAAGGGCCATGCAGGAGCAGATATCCACACTGCAGCCCATGGAGGACCCCACACCACAAGAAGTGGACAGACCGTGAAGGAACTGCTGGCCATGAAGGACCCACACAGGAGCAGGATTATCCTTGAAGGACTGCAGCCCGTGGGAAGGACCCATGTTTGAGCAGCTCATGAAGGACTGAAGCCCAGGTGAGGACCCACACTGGAGCAGGAGGAAAGTGTGAGGAGGAAGGCCCAGCAGAGAGGAACTGTTATGGACTGATCACGAGCCCCCATTCCCCATCTACACCACTCAGGGGGAGAGGAGTTGGGATTGAAGGAGTGAAGTTGAGTCTGGGAAAGGGGGGGAGGAAAGGGGTTGTTTTAATGTTTTCCTTTTTGTTTCCCACTACTGAATAGGTAATTAAATATGCATTTTAATTGGCCAGAAATTAAGCTAATTTTCCCCAAATCGAGTCTGGTCTGCCCACGAAGGTAATTGGCAAGTGATCTCTCTGTCTCCACACACACGCTCTCTCATTCCTATTCTTCCCATTTTTTCTCCTCTGTCCCAATGCGGGGGGAGTGAGTGGCCAGGTGGGAGTTTGGCTGTTAGCCAAGGCTAACCCACTGCACACTCCTTTACATGAACCATCAAGGAACAAAGACATTCCTTCAAGAAAAAAAATAATGTCAAGGAATTAACTGAAATGATAAGGAATATTACCAAGTAATAGAGCAGCCAAAAATTATCACTAATTTTTCAACTTGTAAAATAGTAATAAACCTGAAAGGGATTTCCCATAGCTTTAAATTAATCTGACAGGATCTTTCTTCTGTCTCATAGGAATTTATGTTAATGCTGCTTTGTGGTTGGGTGGAATAAACAGGAACTAGTTTTAAGAGAAAAGTCAATTTCATTAAATTCAGTCACAGCTTTTCTTCACAGCTCTGAGCTAAAAATATCCTGATTTCATATAAGTGAAGAAACCTTTGGTGATATTCTTAAAAAAAAAAAAAAAAAAGAAAAGCCCAGAAAATATTTAGAAAATAATTGAAAGCGTAACTCCTCATGCGACTAATAGAAATGCTTCTTTTATGCCATCTCCAAAATTTTATATTTTTCCTTAGAAATAATAAGCCAAATTCCAGGGAGTTTGTTTTGCATGTAAAACCTCATGGAAATCAAGGAATGTTTTGCACAGCAACAAAGTGAGCCACAATTCAAAGACCACGTCCTTGTTTTAGCCTTACAGATAATTCAATACATAGAAGAAGATATTATTTATTTTCTTTAATTCAGATACATGATAATCTGGGGCTAGGGTCTGCATTTGAAAGTGCTTCCTGTTCAAACGTGAAAAATTAGGCTCTCTTAATCCACATGAGAGGAAGAAATTCTACCTCTTATTTTTCTGATGTTGTATCAAGAACAACAAGGCGTATGTAATTGTGTAGAACAATTGTTGGCTTTCTCCAGCAATAATTCCAGTGCTATAAATGCAGTCCAGCTCCCCTGAGTGGAAGCACAGAAAGCCAGCAGACTTTTCTGGGATATTAACTCTGTCCTAACTGCCTAACGTTTGTATTTAATAAGATGGTCTCTGCTGTCTGTTTTAAGTATAAAATAGCTTATTGACTGTTAGTGTGAACCAATGCTCTTGGGTGTGGGGTGCAGGGAGAGGCTGTATGATTTTTTTTAAGGTAAGAGAAAATAAAAAGGTATTTCTCTGCAGTTATATTACAGCTTTTTAGGTTCATGTTAGTCCCAGAGAACTCATGTTAAGCAAAGGAGAAATTCCTGAGTATCCTTCCTATTGAAACAGTTATGTTCCTTCCAGCTCTAATACTGAAAATGTTCTGCCTACATCACAAAGGGACATGAAAGGATATTTTAATAAAAGGATGACCCTCTCAGTAAAAATGTATATTTTCCCCATGTGTGGCACATAACACCTGCTGTATCCCTATAAAACAAATGATTGATTGTGAATCACTTTGTATGGGAGAGTTACCTTGGGAACAAAATCGTGTACCAGCTGTGTCACAGCCATCACTCAACAGTTAGCTGAACTGGTCCTCAAGCAGAAACAATGTCACTTTATCTCACAGGTCAGAGATTTTAGGTCAAAAGAGCACAGCTCTGTATTTAATTTTGTAATTCTAAGTCGGTCCACAAAAAGCTGCAAAGAGACTTAGGGGAAAAGCAAAGAGGAAATGTTATTCTGTGGCATACATATTTAATAAACTGAAACTGGCAAAAATTAAATATTGTGCTTGTTCACTTAAAAGTATATTTTACTTTCAAGACTGATGAAACAAACCTTCCCATAAAATGTTACCCAGCTACTAGGTGAATCATGTAATAAAGTACAGTCTTATTCTTAAAAATAAGAAGATAAAGGCAAGAGACTTGCTTAGCTGCTCTGTATTTTGAAATATAAATTTAAATTAATTAAAATGCTAATTAAATTAATTTGGGATCTTTTATCGGTGAAACTAGTATAGCTAAGATAGCTCAAGTGGTGACTGTACAACATGACATTTGCTGTATTGACCTCAAACTTCCGAAAGCATTTGGTCTCGCTAATTTACTCATAAAAAGAGCCTGAACGGTGAGACCTCAGTTCACTAGTAAGGACTTCAGTTTTTCTGAAGGCTTACAGGTCTACAGCAATTCTTTGAGATTACACCTTCCCTTATGAACCTTGATGCCCTGGCTTGACAACAGAATAGGGGTGCAGGGGGTGCAGTTGCAATGACTTTTTTCCAACCCTACCTGTTACTTCTCACCCTTTCACACAGCCCTAATGGTAATATCACCCATCCAATTATGAGCAACAAATTGCAGCAAGTTCAGTCTGGACGCCTGGCCTGAGCTTATTCTTTGAAATAGTTTTCTACACTTTCATAAAATTGTAGGAAGAGTTATGCTAGAAGGGACCTCTGAGGGACTTGTACAGTCTCCTGATCCGAGCAGACCTCAGTTGCTCGCTTTTTTTTCCTAACCACCTTTGTAACGTACCCTCTCCACCGCTATGTTTTTTTGCAAATGACAAAATTGATGAATAAAGGTGATGATGCGGCACAAAGCGGAGATGGGTACAACACACAAGAGTGTGAATGAGACAGTAGGTAGCAGGCAAGTTTTAATCATTCAACAACCTTGATGGTGGAAGAGTGGAACGAATGAAAACCTCCTAATCAGTTGGCCTTCTAGCAATCTTCTAACTGACGCATGACAGCTGCCCACGGGGAGCAGGACCTCTTTCCTCTCAAGTTCCAGCTTTCCAGTTTCAAGCGATGGCCTGAGGATGTGTAGTCACTGGTCAGAGGTCAGGCTCTTCTTTAAAATCAACACTGCTAGTTCAGTGCAGTGCAGATATACTCACCCTTGAGATATGATTTTGTCTGAAATGGTGGATTATCTCAAATAAGGAAACTAGTCCCCTGAGGCATTTCATGCTATTCTTTTGGGTTTCTGGAGGGATAGGAAATATCAAACGAGGCTTTTCCATGTGGAATAGAAACAATCATTTGCTGTTCCTTTAAAATGCAGGTGTTATGAAAAAGGTGGTAATTTTTTTAGTAGTGAGCTGCAGAGCAGAATTGCAGTGACCTTTATCAGATCTAACTGTTAATACTATCCTCTGCCTCTCTAAATATCTCTGGATTTGTGTGTTTGGGTGCTTAAGAAACATTCACACGTAAGATGGTATCCACAGTCTGTTGATTGATAGAAAATATTGCTAAGTATTGCATATTATTTATAGTGAAGGAAGCAAATAATCTATTATTAAAGAGATAATTTGCTACTAAAAAGCTACAACAAAGCTGAGGGCTAGTAAAGGCTATAAGGGGTGAGTTAGGAAAGGATTGTGACTCACAGTAGCAAACGTTAGAGTGAAGTGTTCCTCTTAATGAAGACTTTTTTTCCGTTTTGCCTGCAAAGGAAAAGACTCCAATTAAGATAAAGGCACAATTTGTGTGTTATTATATTAACCTGAAAGAGTTAATATTGCCTTAAAAATCCTGGACGTTTTGAAATATCTGACAGAGATGAAAGAAGTAACATGTAGTGGTAAATTTTTATCTTTGATGACCTGTCATGAAATGTATTGAGTACCAGCTGCTGTGAATTTAATTTCAAAGTTGTTTTTGACAGCGTGTTCCAATTATAGCCTTATTGAAAGGCTAGATTTTTGGTAGATTGACAAGTTTCCTTTTTATTTTTACCTTCTAATGAGCAAAACAATCTGTTACAGTATATTGATCCAGCTTATTTATTTCCAGATATTTAAAATATGGTCTGTTGTCCTTCCCTTCAGACACTTTTACCACCTGCAATACAGCAATAAATATATTTGCGTTTGCAAAAACAGGGCAGGAAAGGTTGCTTTTTAGGAATTATTTCTTTTTCTGTGAAAGGAAACTATTTTAAATAAGGTTTGTTTTACTCAGAGGGAGGATTATTGTGTTCAAATATGTATTGACCGGACACTTTTCCTAGGCACACTAGTGGTCATCAGCACCCTCGGGAAACACAACAGACCACTCTACTTAAATGTCATGGATTATGACTAATATTTAGGTATCATCAACATTTGTTGGCCTGGTTCTGAGCAGCACGTGAGGACCTGATTCAGAGTATTACTATTGAAGAGTCATCCTGCAACAGTGATCGTAACATATGCAGAGCGTGGGAGCAACAAGATAGATACCCACTGCATCCGTTCAGTTTCAGGAGGGATGCCACCAACAGAAGACAACTTCTCAGAGTGCAGCAAAAGGATGGGAGCAACAGCCACAAGTACTAGCAGGGGAAATTTTGATTGGGGAAAGGATTTCTTCACTAAAAGAAGGTTTAAGCACTGCCCAGAGAAGTGATAGAATCACTGTCCTCAGAAGTTTTTAAAGGACAAGGCCTTGGCCAACCTGACCTCGTGACTCTTAAGAGAAGAACCCAGCCTAAATCCTTCTCTGAGTCCATGATTTTTTAAGAGGCTATCAATGAAATAAACCAGGCAGCATGGAGAGCATTCTGAACATCACATTGGAAATCCAGAATGCATGCCACTTACTGGAAAGAACTTCAGAAAGGCCAGAAAGCATCGAGCATGACTGAACAGTGGTGTAAAAGAGACAAGCAAAAGCAAGGACCATACAGAAAGAGGCAGCAAAAAAATAACACAACTGTCGAAAAACTACTTATCTTCAATTTATTATTTCTGTACCATTTCCAGCTTAGCACAGAGAATATCAAGAAATTGTACCATGAATCCAATTCAGGGATATAAAATTGCTCTAAAATTTAAGATAGGAATGCTGCAACTGAACCAGCAGAAAAATTCCCAGAATAAAAACTCATTAAATTAAAAGAAGGACATAGTCCTGAGATAACAAAATAAAAATGTGCCAGACTGTGATTAATGGTTATAATCGATAGAGTACAGCTGATCTGGGTAATTCAGCAATGGGGGCTGGGTCTCAACTGTGTTGGTGTTAATTACATTATATTTTCATTTAGCTTGCTTTTTGTGTTAATTTAATAGTGGCACCGGATATTAATGCTATTACAGCTAAAGCAGTATCTTAATCAGCTGAATTAGATTATGGCCATAATATGAATTTCCCACCATGTGCACATTTAAATCTCCATTCTGTGAAACTCTCAAAAGCAGATTTCAGAAATACACCTGTGTTTTTTCATATCACACATGAATATGTGCACATGGAGCATCATTACTACTCCAAGACTGCATTACTTATTCTTGTCAGGAAATATTTCTACAGTAATTGTGTCCTTGCTTGTTTATATTGTTAAATGGTTAGCTTACATGGCAGGAGTTCATAGGTATAGTAATATTTTCTTCTTGTCCTTTCACATTGTTTTATGTGGAAACCACCTCATAACTCATTGTAAACTTTTCAGTACTTACCAGACCGTCAAAAATGTCCCTCTGATGCACACGAATAGTGATTAATGTCTCATATTTAACTCATTTGACTGGGCTAAGGTCTTTTGTTGTCGTATCTATTAGCATATTTAGAAGATCCAGGAGAAATGTTATACAATGTCTGTATGTTAGAAAGGGAATCACTCAACCTTTTTTTCTTGTAAGCTTGTTAATAGAGTACTTCGTGTTTTCAAAGATCAAAAGATAGATAGAATAATGCAATCCCTCTGTTAAGGTAGCAAAGACTCTTGGGGAGCCAGGAAGACCAAAACATTTGAAATAAATAAGTAGTAAATTATGTATGCATGGAAAAAACACATTTTCATTTATTCCGATGGGATAACAGGTAGTCAGGATAATGTGCATTCAAACTTTAGTTGTATATAGCATAGATGAGCTTTACTGATAATTCTTAAAAGTATGCAGTATTTTCCATCTGCTCATGTAATGACTCAGACAATCAGAAAAGCGTAAGAACTTAACTTAAACATATGCTTTGATGCTGAGAAATGCTGAACACATCCAGCTCGCATATGAGTTTAGGATGGTTGGTCAGAGGTTAGAAACTTTGAGCTATGGGCAAGGAGGTAACAACATTCAAGCTGATGCAAGAGAAAAATAGAATAGCTTTGTCTAATACAACACCGCCCCAACTGTTAAAAATATATGAACTGTTAACACATATGTTAAAAAATTATTGAGAATGGATAAAACAGATAATATCATTGCCAAATAAAATAAAAATTAGGGTATTTTTAAAAACTTTGGTATGTCTAAATATTTCAGATAGAAGTGTATGGTTCTTCAGTTTTAAACAGTATATAGTAACTTCTCGGAATATGATACATGATTCTACTATCAGTTACCCATCCTCTATTTACAGTTTTCAGCAAAGATGAACACAGAAATCCCAGATTATATTTCCCTTTTTAATATTCATTATTATAAGTGTCTTTATTTTTCTTCTTGAGAAAAAAATTGTTAGTGTTACTAAGACCAGGCATTTTTCCTTCCTAAAAAGTCATTGTTATTTCTGAAGAAGCAGAAGGGTGCACTCAGACCCCTATAAAAGGAGATGGGATACTGAGTATTATGCAGTTCATTGCTTGAATGGAGAGCACTGAAAATTAATTTAGCTAATGGAATCTAGTGCTAGAAAGTAGTTAAATGACTCCAGGCCCCTTCCCCCTTCCAACAAAAAAAGCAGCTCTAGTTATATACTTATTCAAATTCTGTCAGAGTTAAAAATATGTCAGCCAATACTATGTCTCATTGCTAGAAAGGTTTTTTGCACTGCAATTTAAATTTCTTTTCTCTTATTTTAATTACACCTTCTTTATCCTTATTAAGGCTTCTCTTTTTTCGGTGTTAATGTGTTTCAACTACTTGCAGAATGAAGTCATGAATTTAAAATAAGAGGTATGGACTGTTATTGCTTCATTTTGTCATGTATCTTTTCAGAAGTGAGATCATTTTAACTTCTCCACTTTCAAATCTCTCCAGGATGTCAATACTTGGTAACAAGAACAGCCAAACAAAATAGCACATAGCGTATTGTGTTATCACTTAAAGAGTGCCTATTCTTTTCCTAGTGTGCCATGTAGTTCCTCTTCATGTGCCAAACAAAACTTGGCACATCACACTGCGCACTTTCCAATTTATTACTTCTTAGTCCTTTTCAGACTTCGTATTGCTGAAAGGGGGAGATACCTGGGCAAAGTTAATTTAACACTCTCTTCTTGTTGTTGGATTAAACAGTGTTGCATTCCCATCCAAAAGGGATGGATAGGAAGGGATCTCGAAGCAGGGCTTAACTTCAAAGCTGAATTGGGTCGTTCAGCTTGTGTTGGTGAGTTTGGAACATATTCAAGGATGAAGATGGTATTACCTCACCAGACAATCTCATCCCAGGCTAAGCTGGACTCCCTCAGAAGAGTTCTTCCTTGTCCCCAACCAAAATGCTCCCTGTTGCAATTTGTGATTGATGACCTTTCTGTGGGCACCCTGAGAAGATCCTAGCTCCATACTCCATGCCACCCTCTTAGGTACGGAAAGACTGCCCTCCTCCAGGTCTTCAGTTTAGAATAATTGTGCAATCATGTAAATGGTAATACAGGTTTTACTCTTCAGGCTGTTAGAAGAGCACTCTGGTAACTGACAACACAGAGGCAGGTGCTGAGAAATAAAACGTAGGAATGTAAGATGTAATTCAAATTTTTTTGGGGGGAGGGGGAGTGTATAAACAGTTGTCATTTGTCTGTCTTTATAATATATTCACCATTAGAATGAGAATGTATAAATAGGAATCGAGAGACTACCACTTTAGCAGCTTTACTTGTTGTAGTATTACTATGTATTGCAAACCACCGTTGTTGTACCTCTGTGAAATCTTCCTGTACCTTTTCTTTAGTTGTCACCACTTTTCCACTCTCCCAAGCCCTCTTCTGTCTCAGGAATAGTTGGATATGTGCCTTAAAATGAGACAGATGTGTTGGTCTTTATCTCATTAATAAAGTAGAGACCAGGGAAATGCTTTTTTAGAAAAAAACTTTTTCTAGAAGAAAGTTGTTCTAAAGCCCAGTACTATCCTGAGATCAGACTGTAATAGCTCTGGTTGAAAACCTTCCTTTCCATGAGAAAAAGTGTCAGTGTTCTCCACTCATGGGAGGAGGAAAGCTCTGCTAAGAGGAAACTGTAAATCTGGGCTAACCTTTGTAAAAAACTGAAGTTTTCCACACAAAACTGGTATCAGCTTCGGTGAAAAATCATGTGACGCCGAGAGGACTACAGGAGCTGGCAGTATTTCTGCTTTTCCTTTTGCACTTCGCATCACTTTCTTTACTGAACCCCTCCCAAACAGACTTTGTTTATCACTTGCCAGCATGACCAGGCAAAGGTCCTGCTAAAGACCTTAGACTCTCCAGGGTATCAGTTGCAGTCTTGATGGTCTATACCAAAAGTTTACGTTGCTACATACCAGTTTAGGAATAAAAGCTTAGGTGACCAGACTTCATTGCCCTGAGCATTTTGCGCCCATAAAACGGCATCCTTAAATATATATAGCACACCAGACCAAAACCTGCATGGAGTGACAAAATTGGTAAAAGCAATTTCTAGGTTCATGAGGGTGTACTGCAACTGACCCTGTAGCGGAGGAGAGGCAGATTACCTGCAATGATTCTGTTGTCTTTAGTATGCTTCACTCTTCTGCGTGTTTCATCAGACAGGCACTTACCTGCTTAGCACCGCTTCTGGTGGAGCTCAGGGGAAGATAACCACCTGCAGGGACAACTTGGAAAGGGCTCCTGGGGTGCCAAAATGTGAAGAGCAGTTGTTTGTGAACAGCCTCAGTGCCTCATTATAATTTTTATTCACCACTCAGTTAGTCAGGTAGCGTTCTTTAAAAGTTTTTTTAAATAGGCAGCTCTTATTTGGGAGCAGGTTATAAGAGTATTCTCTAAGCATCTGCTCTCTGTGTATCCTTACTGACTATTTCCCCTATTTATAACACCAAATACCATCCTCCTCCAGACTCCCAAAAGGGAGAATGTGCAAAGGAGGTAGAGCCTGAGTAGGAAAAAAAAAACAAATAAAACTAGCATGAAGGGTAGAAAATGAAAGCAGAGGAAGGAATACAGAGTCAAAAAAGTAAAGCTGGAGAAAGGGCAGGGGAGTGGAACACCCTTGTCCTAAAAATCTTGCATTCTCTTGAGTTGGCTTTAATATTATTTATTGAACTTGCCATCTGTTCATAGATACTGATGAGTGCTTCTTCCAGCTCTAGGGCAACACTGCTAAAGATGTTTTTCCCTTGTTCCCACTAAATTGTGGTATTAATGGATCAAAGACGAATTGTTGACTTCGCAGGTTCAAAGCACTGTAAAAACTCTAGTTAACACATTTTTCACAATATCTGTATGAACCACATACTTGTTATACTTGTTAACTGTACCTGCTTCTAAAATGAGAAGACCTAATATTTTTCTAGGTGGCAGGTAAAGCGAGAAGAGGCAGAGAGTCCGTCATTCCTGGTGGGCATTTTACCCATCCAGGGCTCTGCCGGTGGCACCCGGCAGGCAGGCTCGCCATGCTTTCTCAGGATCAGCGCCCACGCATTATCTTGCTTTCAGCAGCCTGGTGTCTCGCCCAAGCAGCCGTTCTTCCAGCCCTCTCACTCCCTTCTCGAATTGCCCCATTCCCTTTAATGTTGATTTGTTGTGACAGCTTTGGGGATGGAGAGTAGGTACAGCAACGGGGAGTAGCGAGACTGACCGTTCCGATTCACTGAGCTGCCACAGCAGGAGATAAGCATTCACCTAGTTCTGCTGTGCTACAGCTAGGAACATGTTCCCGACAAGTGATTTCAGTAATTAAATTGAACTTCTTATCTCTCTGAAAACAACACCCAAATGGTTTCCCTATGAAAAAACCTAATAATGGTTTTACTACTTTCCTTCTGGCAACAGCGCACTGTGTGTCAGTAATTCCCTTCTCTCGCAACCTATTGCAGGACAGAAGGATTCACCAAATGCACTGGGACGATGCGTGGTGGTGTCCCATAGACATGAAGGGTGCGTTGGTTCTCGGCAGTGCTATGGACGACTAAGGGGTGCCTTCAGCTGAACACTGAAGCAGTGTTACTTTTGGGAGAATCCACGTCTTCATCCAGAGATCTCGTTTTACCTGATATAGAATACCTCTGTGGACCTATCAAGTGGAAGAATTTAATTATGCTGAGATGAAGTGCAATTATGAAGTTCTTTAGTGGGGAGCAGGCACCAAATCCTGTCTGATATAGGCAAATCTACACATGATTGTAGAAAGAAGGGTCTGAAATTACTTGTTTCCCCATCTCTTCTGCCAACACCATCTAAAACAGACTGAGGTATTCCCCTCCTTGATACTAGCAATATTGAATTCATTTAGGTATGTGTTCAAGCCTTATGAAAATTTGTAATGACTGTTTTACTGGCCCTTTTCACTAAAGCTTCTATGACAGACAATGGATTTTTTGTTGAGACAAAAATCATGCGTGGAAAATACCCAGGGGACAGTGATAACCCTTGTTTTGGTGGTTTTATCTTGTAATATGCTGTTGATTTTGTAACAGGAATGTCCAAGAAATGTTGAGGAGATAGCTGCATTCTCCAATGTAAAGTAAAACACTTTATTCATAAAGTTAGGGCTTTTCTCTCTGATGGGGGATATAAAATTTTCCTGCTTCCCATCTGTAGTTGTTTTATCTGTTGGGTACTGCTTCTGGACTCCTAAATTGTTTCATAGTTCAAGGGAAGGAGATATGCAATAAAGACCCATTTCAATGGTAATAAAAATAGCATCTAATATGGAACAACATATTACAAGTCAAGACATCTGTTCATATTATTATGAGAGTCTCAGTCCAATTACATTCACTATAAATTATGGAAGAACGATTGCAATAAAAACGTGCACTTTATTGTTTCTGAGCTTGAGGCTAAATTGAAGATTAGGGTTTTGTGCATTCTGAATTCTGAAGGAATTTTCTGAGATATCACAATCCAAACTTAGTGCAATAACATACATAAAAAATTATATTCAAAAGCAAGTTAAACACAACTTTGCCAATATATTTAAACCTTGGTAGGCCAAAAAAACCAGTAAATACATCTAGAGTTTATACACTATCTTTAAACAAGGAACTGTGCCACACCACACTGTCCTAGAGAGATATTTTTCCAGCATAATAGGTATCCACTTATAAAATTACCTGATCTACATAGAATTCAGGAACATTCAATGCAATTCCATTCTTGCATGCAGCCATATCACTGTAGAATATAACCTACTGCTTTAAAAAAGTTGATCTCTAAATAGTCTGTCCTCACTGAGGTGAGGAAGGATTTTTTTTTTTTTCTGCAGGCATCACTTAGCAGGATTGTAGAATTATAGAATTTTATAGGTTGGAAGGGACCCATGAGGATCATCTGGTCCAAACTCCACCTCAAAGCAGAGCCAGCTTAGCTCACATTATTCAGGGCCTTGACCAGTTGAGTTTCAAATATTTTAAAGGTTTCTGAATCTGAATCTGAAGCTTGTAATTCAATGACGTCTCTCAGCAGTCTCATTACGTGCAATTTTTCCCCCTAACAATTCATTAGAATTTCACATGTTGCAGCTCCTGTCCATTGCCTCTCATCCTATCATTTTTACCCCTAGAGAAGCATCTGTCTCCACTTTTTCTAAACCTTCCCTTTAAGCAGATGAAGAAAGCAGCAAGAACCTTTTCTTATCCTTCCCTTCTAATGACAGCAGAAATAGTTTGCTCAGGTGTTCCTTGCATGTGAAGTGCTCAGCTCCCGAACCGCCTTGGTGACCCTCTGCTGGAATTGCCCCAGTATGGCGATGTCGTTCCCGCAGTGGAGTCACAAAACTGGACACAGTACTCTTGATACAATTTCAGAAGTGCTGAACAGAGCGGGGAAAAAACCCACTTCTCTCTACCTGCTGGCTTCACTCTTGCTTATGTGGTTTCAATGTTCTCTGGCCGCCTTCACCACAGGGGTGCACTGCTGACTCAACATGTTGTCCATGAGGATCCCCAGGTCTTTTCTGGCAGCAAATGACATCAACAAATGGGAACTGGTTAATGCTGGCATTATCCCAAAGAAAAGATTTAATAAACCAGAGGAGTATGAGATGGGTCCACTGTTAAACACATTCAAGCGATTCAGTTTGAGCTTATCAAAACAGAGTGCTGTTGATTTACTTCATCTTACTGCCACAATAACTTGCATGTGTCACAAACTATTAATATCTCAGAGCTTCATCTTACCTCCATAATAAAACTTTTCTAGAAAGTAATCATCAATTTATTCTCACTTTTGATATTAATAAACTATAATTGTTCAAGTGATAGAACCTGAAATTTAGTGCGTATCTACCCTGCAAATAAAACCTACATTTGTGGACTGCCTTCAGTGACTCTCTTCAGCTGACCATGGGAAGCTATCAAGCTGCCCTAGTACTTTACTGTGTGAGCACCTTCCCTTCACCTTCCCTGACATGTTTACAGATTACTTGCTTGTGTGCTGCAATTAAGCACATGAAATCCATGGACGGAAATCCTGCTGATTTTCCTAACTTCTGGTAGGATACTGTATCTCACATGCTCTTTCTTGATTGTTAATAGGAAGGCACAAGTTGGAAAGGAAAGACAAGTGTTTTCCATCCCGATTTACAGCTGGAGTAAAGTGAGTGACATGAACCTGGAAGACACTTGAAGTCTCTAAGGCTTGAGCAACAAAACAGGAACAGCAATGGTGAGACTGCCAGGTGTGACACAGATGAGAAACAGCAGTCCACACTTTGGTTAACCCTAAGCCTCCATGTAGACAGTACCTGGATTTCAGTAGCATGTAAGGATGTTCCTTCTCGTTGTAGCAAACTGAGTCTGAACCTTTTGGTTTCCAGGAACACTACAAAGATCTTAGACTTTCTGCAAAGAAGTGAAAGTTAGTCAGGGAATACAGACTTGGGTGTATTAGGGCAGTGATTCAAAGAAATCTAAACTTAAGAAATTTAAATTAAGTTGGCTAAGTATCGTGAAATTTTTTTTAATCTCCAACATTGTGTCATCTTGGAATGATTATTTCCTTAATTCAGTGTTGCAGGTACAGTGAATGTTTTTCTTTTCATGCAGTAAATGAAAACTAAACCAATAACATACATCCACCTAGCTGGTGTGAGACTAAATGCTATAGTGATTTGTAATTCTGAGATGAAAACAACTGCTAAAAATAAAAAGACATCACTAAAGTCATATCATTCTTCAAATTTAGTACCAGAATCAACTACTTGGGTATGGCCTTCCAAACTAATCTTATTTTCTTGTCCCTTATATAATGTTGCTGGTGAAGAGCCAATGCAAAATAGGAAGCTGGGATCACTACAGGTATCCAGAAGTAGTTTATACACATATCCATGGAATAGTTATTTACCATAATGATTATCTTCAACTATGGTGTCTCCCTGAACTTTTTTTCTTACATTTTGTTCTTGCTAAGTTTTTCCACTTCTTGCTTTTTAACATGGAAAACCAAGCAATTTTGATCCACTTTTCTGTTGCTTAGACCTATTGCAGTAATCACGGCTTGTCTTTCACAATGTTTTATTATTATTTCTTCTTTTTTTGGCCTTCCTTATTTTGGCTGGCGCTCTGTCTGTGTCATTCCCCCCAAAGAGCTGATACCCTGTCTCTCAGAATTCATTAGCTTTCTCCTTGGCTGCAGATCTAGTCTGGTTTTCTTTACATGCCCTGGCCTCTGAGCTCCTGTTACAACATATTTGCCACGGTAATGGTGTATCACATTGACCAAACCTTGGGGTAGATCTGCTTGCGCCTTTCCTAAAATAAACCTGCCAAAAATATCCAAAGGGCTTTACATCTCTAAAGTTAGGTCTCGTGAAAACATAAACTGGAATACAGTAGTTTTGCTGACAGCGAAAATTCAGCTCTTTTGGGTGAGATAGTCCAGAACAATGGTAAACAACTTTTGTAAACAACTTTTTGTAAACAACTTTTTGATGGTCCAGGCGAAGCAGCCAACACCACCCTGTGCCTCTGGATCCCTAAGAACACCTGGTCTGCCAGCCTGCTCCCGCGACACCCTGGCTTCAGCCCCAGAACTTTCCTCCGTCTCAGCGCTCGGGGAGGTGCTGGCAGCCCTTTTCCCAGCAGGGCCCCACCTGCAGCGCTGGCAGCTGCCCGCTAGACGCCCCGTCAGCCTGCTGCTACCCTGCTTCGGCCTTGTCCGCGCAGGAGAAGTACCCTTAGGGCACACGGGGCCCGGAGGAAGCGACGGTGGCTGGGCGGGGCCGCCCCGCC
>NW_010519749.1:53868-63489 GCF_000687285.1 Phaethon lepturus
CGCGGCCTGCCTGCCCTGGCACTGACCACTCCCGTGGGCGAGGGTCGTATTTTTCCACACGCCTGATGAAAGGCCCTGGTTTATTTGCAAATATAGAGATAATAACAGACTCTCACTGGCAATAACAATATAAAAATACGTAATGGTGTCCTTGATTTGTGGCTCTGCCTATGCCAGGAAATTAAACAGCAGCAGGACACAAGCCTGAGCAAAAGCAAATGGCAGCAAAGCTCACGGTGGATATATGCTTTGTGGAGAGCAGCAAGCCTCTGTGGGACAAAGGGAGGAAGGATATTATAGTTTTCTATCATCCCAGATAGACCTCAAAGGATTTCCCTTGGAAGTTGTCTTTAACGATGTACGCCGCAGACAGGTGATCGGTAAGCAAATCACTGGGAAATCTGGGATGCCTGCTGTGGTCCAGGAGTGCTCATAGAGCGCGGGAGAAGGGCTGCAGCTGCACGTACCCGCCGGTGCAGCCCCCCACGCAGTCAGGGAGTTATCAGCCCCTCACCCTGACTGGCGTTGGGCTGGAGTGCTTGCGGGATGTAAACCTGGGCTGCTTTTTTGTGGTGTCTGCCAGGGTTTCACCATGAAGCCAGGACACAATGTACATGGAGAGGAATTTGAAACTGCTGCCATCTCAGGATCACGGAATCGGCCAGTAGAGAGGCTGAACTGGTGTGCTGGAAGTGTACAAAGGCTAGCATAAAACTTACTGCTCCTTGTTTCAGTAAAACAAAAAAAAACCAAAAAAAAAAACCCAAACCAAACCACAAAGACCCAGCCATCTACAAAACCAGTTTTCTGACTCAAAGCAAAAATGTCAGAAGTCTTGAGAGAGACAATTCTGAGCAATTCTCAGACAAGTTTTTCAACTCATGAGTTATGTGCATGGCTGGATTATCGCTTTTGGAAAAGTGTGACAGAAATATCTAGATTTTTATTTTTACTTCATTTTTTTTTACTATGATTTTATAAAAATAAGTGAAAAGACTTCCTGGTGAGAACAGGAGATTGTTCCTTCCCTGTAGATGAACTGAGTTTGCTCAAGGTGTGGCACAGTAGAAATAAGTCACAGCACGGAGACAGAAGTCTACAGCCGAAGAGAAGCCTGGAAGGCAAAGTATAGTTTGAAGTTTTCTTTCACATTTGGTATAAAAAGGATCTGACTTTTCCTGTGCATTCAAGCATTTACTCTGCTGTTTCATCATCAGCCATTGCAAGACCTTTTGTTGGAAGTGACAACTTCACTGGGCTAGATGTCCATTCTTCAAACACACTATGCTAAATAGAGAAGCGAGCAGAGTGTAACTTAGCTCTCTAAGCAAAATTAACAACCACATTTGTGGGGTTTCAGGGATCTTTTTTTTGTTCCTGGACCCAAATCTCTGATCCAGTGTGTGATCCAGTTCATTCATGACTATCTAGATGTTCTGGGAACATCTGTGCAGTCAAATAGCTTAAGGGTTTGCTCCATGCCAATTCCCTGATCATTCAAAATGCATACACGCATGTAGACTTGTTTGTTTCCAAGCACTGTCTTAGAGTAAGCCCAACTAGTTTTCTGTGAGAAAAATGCAAATGCAGTTCCCACAACCACTTGAAATAGGAAATATGGGTGAGAATATGGCAGAGCTGGCTTTTTCTGACAAACACTTTGACACAAGGACCTATGGTACAGAGCACACGCCAGTATCTTACAGCAACATTATAGAAACAACCATTCTGATGAGCTGTGACAGAGCTCTTCATGGTGTCCCAAGGACTTTGAACGAAAACCTCACGATACCTAATAACTGTATCTTAGGGCCCAGGGGCTGACATGTGGCTCAAGTTTCCCTTGGTCTAATAAAGGCTGTGTAGAGTGTATACATCCAGTCCACTTGCTCTCAGCTGCATGGGACTAGCCTTTCCCAGTTCCACTTATACAAGCTATGATCAGGCAGATAGGTGAAATGAATGTGAAAGGACAATGTTGTGGATGAAGGTTAACTCCTTTAAGCATTTCCAGCTATATGAGAATGAAAGTATTTCATATAAAGACTATAGATTGACCTATATCAAATGAAAACTGTATGCAGAATCTGGCTGATTGTAGTGCACAGAAAGCCTTAGACACAGCTTCCAACACCTGTAACTCCCAGGGACACTGATGACAGTGTGATTTGCTTATCAAACTGAGAGCAGAACCTTTAGTCCTTATAATCGAGAGGTTTTTACACATTCTAATTACTGGTGGTAAAGTGTTTCCTCCTTCTTTAAACATTTTCATTTTTTGCTTTCTCTGTTGTTCGCTTTAAACAAGGCTTGCAAAATGCAAGATGTGTCTGTACTCTCAGGCTGCACCTACACTGGTTTCAAAGGCAAGCTCTGAACGCACGTGCCAGCTCCTGGGCAAAGAGCACGTCAGAGTCTTGTCCGGAAAGCAGAGCACCCAGTTCTTCTTGGGGCTCAGGACCACATCCCTCCTCCACTTCAGCGGGAATGCATGGCCTCATACTGGCATACTGTGCCTCAACACCCATGCCCTTCTAAAATGCCCAATAGCCCCAGGCGCCAATCTCATGCAAGCCCATGACCACCCAAATTGCTGTAAGGTGTCATTACTGCCTACTGCTACCCCTGGGTTTTATCAGGCCCATCACCAGGCGGTATGCCTCAGGGAGAGCCACGCTGTGTGAGAGGTGCCTAGATGCACTGAAAGCAGGTGCTGAATATGCTTTTTTTATTGACTTGTAGAATCATCTAACTGTTGAGACCTGAAGGGACCACTGGAGGTCATCTTGTCCAACTCAAAGCAGGGTAAGCTGGAGCAGGTTGCTCCAAGCCTTTTCCAGCCAAGTATTGAACATCTCCAAGGATGGAGAACCTACAACCTCTCTGAGCAACCTGTTTGGGTGCATTTGATCATCTTCACAGAAAAAAAGTTTTGCTTATATTTAAGTGGAATTTCCTGTATTTTTATTTGTGACCATTGTCTCTTGTCCTGTTACTGGATGCCACTGAGAAAAACAGAGTCTTCTGTACTCTCTCCCATCCAATATTTGTACACATTGATGAGATCCTCCTGAAAACAACCTTCTCTCCTCTAGGCTGGACAGCCCCAGCTCTCTCAAGCATTTCCTCATACTGAAGATGCTCCAGTGCCTTCATCCTCTTTGTGGCCTTGTGCTGGACTTGCTCCAGTAAGTCCGTATCTTTTTTGTACTGGGGAGCCCAGAGCTGGTCACAGCAGTCCAGACATGTCTCACCAGTGCTGAGTAGAGAGGGAGGATCATCTCCCTTGACCTGCTGGTGACACTACTCCTAATGCAGCCCAGGGTGCTGATGGCCTTAGCAGGCCTCAGCTCCTCCACACTGGGACAAATTTGAGCTCTCCTAAAGTATATGTATTCATCAAGCTTTTATGTTGTTTAATGTTTTGAAGGCAGAGATCAGGGGAATCATGGGATCATTTAGATTGGAAAAGACCTTTAAGGTCATCAGGTTCAACCATTAACCTAACACTGGCAAGTCCACCACTAAGCCATGTCCCTAAGTGGTGGCACTTGTGGTGCATGTATCCATTCACAGCTATGCTCCTTCTGCAGCCTGCTTTAGGCATTGAAAATTGCTTACAAGTTCCAGTTACCATAAGGAAGAGTATTTTTCATATAAGGGCTGTAAACAAAACATGATATGAACATTTTCACAGCAACACACCCCATCTCCCAAGAAAACATTTTATCTGACAGCTAAATTTACTTTACATTTTCAGCTTTTAGTGATGGTAGTTGTAAATCTGTATAATATTAATCGCTGTGGCATACAAAGCAGTCAGCGTATCAATTTGGCAAAAGCAGTCTCATAAAATATGCAGAATATGCATATATTTTGCTGATTATTACTAAGGAAGTCCCCTGCTCATGAACAGGTTTTTGCTTATTATCATTATTGTGATGGTAAGATTAACTTGTGCAGTACTGTATTTTATCATTGCATTTCTCTTGAGTATTCCTAGTGATACAATCAGATGTGTGCAGTTCAGCCACTGAATTTTTTTATATGACATTTCTTACAATGAGGAGCAGAATTGTGAACAAATGTTTGGAGATAAATTGCTATCCTCATTGAAAAACCAGTGGAATGAATGCAAGAAAAGACTGGTTTACACAGGGACATCTTGACCTGCAAAACTTTCTGTGCACATTCCATTCTTGAGTTAGGGAAGCAATTTTAAGAGTGTATTAGCGCACAAGAGGCAAAAATGAAGTAAAGTGAAAACCGAGGAGAATCAAAAGATACCAGGAAGCAAAAACCACTTACTGATTATTTCCCTTTTTTCTTGTTCTGCCTAGGTGTTGCAGTCTGTTTAAGCCAGTTGGAGCTTCCTACACTAATCTGAACAACACGTGCTTAAAAGTGGACTCAGATGGCTTTGTCCTTTTGGGTACATCTGCACTATTGCCAAGAAATACTGACATACCATGTTAGCTGTAAACAAGACAACTCATCTACAAAGTCAAGTCAGATATCTGGATGAGCTGGTAGAAAAGAAGTCCTGAAACCGCTGTAGGGACCTGCTGCTGATATCCGATTCAGCTGCTTTATATTTGCATTTGGCCTGAGTGCAGACAAGTGCTGGAGGAAGGGGAAGTATGTTTATATTAGGTTATAAATGTAAAAAGCATTTGGACAGAACTGTATGTTCTGAGTCAGGGCATCCTCATATAGAAAAAGTCATATTTTTCACTCCTGTCCTGGGATCAAAATCCTGCATTGCGCTCTGTTGAGAGAGCTGGCCTCAAGCTAGACAAACCCTGATGTGTCACACCTCTTCACTGGGCTCAGTCCTTCTGCTTGGTTTGGTGGTTTGTTTTTCCCTGTACCCTATCTACTGTTCCTTTAAAGTCATGTCCATTATTTTATTTCTTCAGGTTGTCATAAGTGGTGTCCTATGTTCTTTTTCCTGGCTAAGGGGTAGCATAGATTTGCTTTGGCAATTGCTATTGTTGGTACAGTCTTCAGGTTTCATTTTTACTTTATCACTAAATGGTAGTCTGAGCTGACCAACAGATCACTTTATAAGAATGGCTGTAGTAGACTGCAGTCCTTTCTGCTCTCAAGTTTAATGAGACTCTTTCATACAGGAAACATCTTTGCAGCTGCTGAGATTAAAAAAATTAGACTCTTTGTTTTTTGTGGGTTTTTTTATGTGTTATGCTCCTGTGTAAATGTACCGGGGTCCCTTCTGTGAAAATAAACCAAGAAGAAAACCCTGGAAGGCTACATGGAGATTTTATACAGTTTCAGCCTTAGGTAAATTATTATAGGTACGCTATAAATCCCTGAAATAACACAGACCATAATGAAGATGGTGGCTCATCCCCAGCAATATGGACAGAATGCAATATTTTGTCTTTTTCTGATTTTGATCTAGTACACTGATGTGCTTTATTTCATGCAAATTGATCAAAATCAATGTCTAGCACACAGAGATTCTTCACTTCACTTTGTTGTTCCAGAATACCTGTCCTCAGCTGCATCATTATGCAAGATAATGTATGAAAAAGAAATAAATGGATTGTGATCTAAATATTGCATTGAGCAGCAAAATCTCTGTTATGCTCTTTGTCTGAAGAAACTCACTGTGCATTGGGTGGTTACCTTTTTTCTTCTGCTTTAGTTGGCTGCTTAATTAAGGTCCTGTTTTACACTACTGAATAATGCTTTCACAAAAACTGCAAGATTAAGATTGGCATCTGGTGGACTTGACAGATGCACGAGCCACTCACAATGCTTGTCTGTCAGGCAATTCAGTCCCCAGAAAAGGAGACTGCATGACTAATAAGTTTTGCACCTCCTCTTCATGTGCTCATCTGCTTTCCCAATGATGTAATTTATTAGGCACTTATGTGAGTCATGGTTAGCACACTGAAGGGGCAGTGGTTGGGGCAGCCATTATAATAACCGTAAAACAAATGAAACAGAAATCAGGAAAGTGGGGAATGATGTCTAAAAAGCAGAGAACACCTGTTTTCCATTTATGCCTATACTAAATATTTGCAATTATTGAAATAGCTACAATCAGAGTTTGATAATGTATTTACACTCACAACTGTTTTTACAAATCAGCATTCTTGCATCATTGCTCTACTTCGAAGAGCAAGGTTCGTGCATCTCTACTAAAGGAAAACTTCCATAATGGTTTGCTATGATGAACCGAGTAGGTTATGTGACATCTTCACTTTAGTAAGACTTTTGACCCTCACATCACCATCTGATAAACAGAACAGAGAATATATTTCTAGCTTGTCATAAGGAGCTGCTTCTGTGGCCCCTGTGGACACATCTAACCACATAGCAGAAGGGGCTCAAAATAAACTTAATGTATTTGAAATGTAGTTGAGCCATGAACAGAAACTTTGAGCTGAGGACAGAACGTCTTTGGGAACCATAAGAAAGCCGCTGCTGTCTACAAGAGTCAATAGGAAGCTGTTTAGTTGGTTCTTTGGAAGTGTATCAGTACAGGTGCAGTACATCACAGTCTTTTCTGCTTATCCATTGGTATTTGAGATGAACAGGAACATCGTGTTTCATGTAAATAAAATAGATTAGGGAAGACACATCAGTGAAGAACATAGACTTGAGCTAGCTCAAGGCACATAGTAGTGATGTAATTGTACATAGGATTTATTCTGACAGAATATAGAAGTAGGGCTGTCTAGGGTTTTTTGGGTGCAAACCAATAGTACAAGTCATGGATTTCTATTGGCATTCCAAAAGTTTTATTGTTAGAAGCCTAGAAAGCTGAAGAATGCTTGTATGTATGTCATAAAAGAGGGCATAATAAAGTGAACGTGTTCAGCAAGTTGTTAGATGTTTTTATAAAAGGAGATTTTTGCTGACTGTGAAAAATGTCTAGCACTTCAACACTGAACTAATCATTAGGGAGAACAGAAACATGAAGTTCAATAAGGATAAATGCAAAATACTGAATCAGCGTTGGAACTGACTGCATGAACAGCAGTCCTGATGAAGAGGGCCTGGAGGTAACAAGGGGTGGCAGGTTGAGTATAAGCCAACAGTGTCGTCTCACTGTAAATAAAGCAGATTATGTACTGTGCCACATTAAGATTATGGCAAGCAGACTGGGGGAAGTTATTAGCTTCCTCCACTTGGTATTACTGATGAACCCCCATCTATGTGCAGATATAAGTCCCTAAGTTTAAAAGGGCCGTGGAGAAACTGGAGAAGGTCCAGCAGAGAACAGCTAAGATTGTCTGGGACCCAGAGCATATGTGAGGAGCTGGACTTTTTGGTCTTGTGAAGAGGTGATCTAACATCAGCCTACAGCTATATAAATGGCAGTTAAAAGCTGATGGGCCACACCCTTCTTTACAGAAGCTGGTGATAAAACAAGCAGTGATGGACTTGAGTTGTAGCTTGGGAGGCTCAAGGCAAACATTAGAAAAAGATACGTTCACCAGGAGGGTAATGCAGCACTGAACAGGTTATTCATAGAGCAGCTGAAATCACTGATTTTGGAGGTTTTCAAGACTTCATTACACAAAACCATGGCTAATCTGGCACAGCCACAGTCCTGTTTCAAGCAGGAGGTTGGAGTAGACACCCCAGGAGGTCCCTTCCAAACAACAATTTTACAGCTTTAGGATGTTTTTCCTATCCAAGCTGCCCCATGTGATCTAGTTGCAAGCACTCTGAAAGCAGATAGGAAAACTGAAGCCATATCAATGACACAACTTAAAAGGCCATCTTAGAACTGAAGTCAAGGATTTGTAGATTGCTTAGAAAGGTATCAAAAGACAGTGTAGAAGATAATTTAAAACTCTCCGACAAGGCAAACTGACACCAACAGAGCACAAACTGAAAAGAAGTGTTGAGAGGTAAGAGCACTCTAAGCCCCTTTTTGAATGTTAAGAAGGTGAGCTGTTGTATAGCAGTACTGAAGTAAAAAGTTGTGTTTCTCACACCATTTGCACAGAGGTATCACTACAGTATGAAAACAAACAACAATGGCACTCAAAGAAGAAACAAAGATCCTGCAGAAGAAAAGAAGAAAACTTTGTCATCCTCAAAGAGCTATAGATCCCCAAGCCTTTCCCAGCTTGTGAAAATCTGGTGAAGAAAGAGGAGATGAAAGATTCGAGTTATTGGAGAAATTTATTTCGACAAGGCAGACCACATTGTTTCTCTTACAGGCTGTGGTGAACTATTTTCCACTTGTTGAAGGTAATAAATTCTATGCCATTCCTCTACTTCTAATTTATCAATTTTTTAGAGGTAAATTTAGTGTTTAAAAAGTCAATGTAGCCATCAATTCAAAAGCAGTTTTGTTTGAAAGCTGTTTCAGTAGGTTATGCCTACGTTACGTGTGCAGAAAATGTGTGCAGACCATCATGCCAACATTATGTGTTCAGAAACTAATGGTTTCTTGAAGGTTAGTGCTTAAATCCTATATTTAGCATGATTTCAGAAGTGGAGGAAAGCGAGCCAAACACTTTTCACATAGCACAGCTATTTACTGATATAAATCAACCAAGACGCCGTGTTTAGGTACTGAAAGATCTCTATCTGCAATTACCAAAGACAAGACTGGCACAATGCAATCTCTGTTGTTCGCTGGCTGAGTCAGTTGTTGCTGCATTTATATGGTATTTGATTAACTGAAACTGCTGATTTATGGATTATATTTAAAATTTTACCTGAATTTGGTTATTGTTCTTATTAATGCATTGCCATTTTAGCAAAATCATAGTAACTTAGCTTAATGTATGCTCAGTTAAGTAAATACTGATCTGTTCAATATAGGCGAGTTGCATGGAATGAACGTTGAGACCTTAAGTAACCTTAGACAAGAAATTTCCATGTCAGTTGTCTCTCTGCAGGTTCATTTCCTCTCAGCAGCAATTCAAAATGAATTAATCTACTGCAGAATTAGCTCTTTCCAGAAATGCAAATATTCTTCAACAGAATAGCATTATTGAACAGAATAAGCAGTTTTATTGGTCAAGCAACTGGGGGTGACTTCTTGGAAGAGCTTACAGAATTTTTGAAGCATGAAAGTTACAGCAACTTGTAACCACAGTACAGAAAGAGGTGCAAGAAGACAGGAATCTGAACTGTATGGGAAGAAGCCAATTTTATACTTTATGATTTTTATCATTGTGATTTGAAGTATATTCTTCTCCACTGCTGCCTCTGTTCCACTTCTGTTATCACAAATTTGAAATTGTTAATATTCTTTGCACTTACACTTTCTTCATACTTCTGAATCATGACACTCTCTTGAAATACAAGGTTAAAGATACAGGTTCTCATATCCCAATATCCTGCTCTGTTGCAGACAATTTTATGACATAATCTTCTTAAAACTTAGTTAACATGCTTAAAAAAAAAAAAAGTTGTTTTCTTGCCTTGCAATGTAAGATCTTTCTGAAGAAGCAGCAAAACAACTTCTTCAGCAGCTACATATATACCAAAAAACAACACTAAACTGATTTCAACACAGACATATATAGATTTCTTCCACTCACCTCCTTCAAGATTAGAGAGTAAATGCAGTTAGAAACTGAAATATTTGGGGCGTGGGGCAGGGGGAGGTGGGAATAGGGAAAG
>NW_010519749.1:63520-82315 GCF_000687285.1 Phaethon lepturus
GGAAGAGAAATCACTACAGTAGCATGATAGGACCTTTTTCGAGTTGTTAGACAAGGATTACTTGAATGAACAACTTAGTAAAAAAAAATACTAAGTAGTCAGTAAGAATTACTTCCTCGGCCAAAGAGTGATTCCCTGATTCTCTAGTCTGCTAGTCAAAACGTATCTGTAACATTGGAGTTCCCCACAGCCTTGACTATTTTCATGCATTCAGTCTTCCCAAAGAGGGCACAAGCAATGCCAGTCTGCTGTCAGAAAACAAAGGCATGGGTAAATTCCCCAAGGGGGTTATGCAAGTCTAATAAAAGTATCTCATTTCCAATGTGGAGCCCAGGAACATGTTTTGAAGCTGTCTGGGCTCCCCACAGAGAACACGAGGAGAGTTAAGATGCATCCAAATGTGACCCTAATCAGCCAGCTGAGAGAGATAACCTGTTGTGAATATTTGCTTCAAACTAACATGGATCAATCTCTCCGCTGGTTGGAAATGGAGCCTGAAGGGGTTAGCTCAGATGTAAATATGTAAATTTTAAACATCTTCTTATAGTCAAATTAATGCTACCTGGAATAGCTAAAGTCTGCCTAGAGTAAGCTGATAGCGAATATTGAGTACACATATGATCTTAAGTCTGAGTCTTCTCAGATAATTCTCTGGAGGCTTCCAGGGGAGATCTCCATCTACATAAGATCCTCAAGCTGGATTCTCTGTTGAAGATGATCCTAAATCTTTCCTTTCAAAAATGCAGAGTTCACTCTTTAAAAAAAGCCACTGAAAAGTATTCCATCATTCTTCTTGAGCAGTGGGTAGAAAACTTCCCTCATAATTCAGCACTCGGGTCCAAACCTTCTTCTGCCTGAAAGCGCAAGAAAGACTGTAGTTTCTCATCTCCTCAGAAAGTTTCCTAATCATTAGGCCACGATCTGTTTGGGACGTAGCAGCTAGAAGACAAGGACAAGGAGGAAAGGTTTGGATTAGAAATGCCACCTCCCATCTTTGCCTTCTGGAAACGTGCACTCTTTAAAGCGGAATTGCAGGCTGCTTGGACGGCAGCTGGAAGAGCGCGCACCAGCGCATGCCCTGATGTGCGCCGGCTGCTGCACTATGGGCACGGGGGCCCCTGTGACCCATAGCTATAGCCCAGCTGCTGCACACAGGCAACCCACACACACACACCCCACACACACACACACATACACACACACACACACACACACAGAGAATAGGCAGCCCCGCACCCAGGAGAAGAGTTAGAAATGGAATTTAATGGGAAGACAGGACAGACTGTGCTGGTCAGGCACCAGGCATGGCTTTATCACAGAACCTAAGGCACTGTAAACATTGCTATCTGAGGTCTCTTGTAAAAACATAATTATAACGCTAGCCATTGCATCTGTAGGTTGCCAGTGTACAGCCAATAACAGAACTGGATGTGGCTGCTGTGCATGGGGCACGACTGCACCAGCCCTGTTTCCAAAATAAAAAACTGCGCCTGCTCTAGTGGGGAGAAAACTTTTTGGGGTTTTGTACACTTTGTTTTCACTCACAGGCATTAATTATGTTTAAGGTCCATAAATTGGTCTTGTGGTTTTTTAAAAAATAAAACTATCTATATAAGCTCTGCTGCATTTTTGTTATTGTTGTTGTTGTTGTTATTCATGTGGTAGTATAAAATGGGAAGATAAGACTTGTGTAACAAGCCAGGAAATTTCAAGAACAAATCTACTTTCTGTAAGTTTCTCTCATGTTTATCAAGATTCAAAAGATTTTCTTGCAAGACATTCACGGCCAACCCCACATGCTGGGATCTAAATAAAAAAATCTTCCTGTCTTATTCATTTAGCAAAGAACATGAATGTGTGAAAAGCCCCTAAAAGCAGATATAATACATAAAATGAATACAATAGTCCACAAACATTTCATTGTGGAGAAGTTGTTATGCAGTAAGTTTATAGCAACTAAGTTAGAAGTAAGTAAACAATGGAAATAATCCCCAAACTTCACAAGCTGATTTTAATGGAGACGTACTGTTGGAAGAGCAATGAGATTTGAAGCATGCTATGCAGTGTCCTTAGTATTTTTGGTTTACTAGCCTTTCAGCTGATTCCTTGCACTCTGACAAGTGTGCAGAGCCTTCTCACTGCAGGAGAGAACAAACCATCAAGTTTAGACCCTGTATTGTCTAGAATAATCTTTTTCCTCCTCCATAATCCTAGTGCTGGAAGCAGCAAAACATTCAGCAGTTGAAGGATTTGCATGTATTTTTTGAAACTGTAGACTGACTTTCCTGTCATTATTTGACTGAAGAATCAGGACTGGCCTCAAGTAACAGTGTAGCATAAATGCATGAATTTATTCTTTGTAATATGAAACAGCAAAGGGAAAGACAATTAAGAAAGAATTGACTCACCTAACCTGACTTCTGGCACATGGAAGATGGCTCCTTGTCCACGTGCAGATCTACAACTGCAGAACAGGTTTGGTGCCCTGGTGGCAAGCAAGAAGCAGAACATCATACCTGGGGAAGCATCAGAGTTGTCCAAGCATAAACCACATATTATCGACAGGAGGAAATGGCAGGGGATAGTAGTGGTTTCCATTTGTGGAGGACAGAAGCCCCCATCTGCCTACTTGGCTTGCTGTCTGGAATGATTTGTTGCTTGCCAGGGACTCAGATCCAAGATGTTGCAGAGAAACCGCCAAGGCTCTCAGGCTATTACTCCCTGCTGCTTATCCACATGGGCACCAATGATGCTGCCAGGGGAGACCAGGGAGTCACTACTTGGAGTGAGGATCAGGAACTACAGGCTGGCCAGCCTCACTGTTTCCCCTGCAAAAATCATGGGCCAAGGCCCCTTGGAGCACATTTCTGGGCCCATGCAGGACAAGAAGGTGACTAGAAAGAGTCATCATGGGCTTACCAAGGGTCAGTCACGCCTGAACAATCTGATTGCTCTCCTTGATAAAATGATTGCATTTGTGGACAAAGGGAGAGCAGTGGATGACTTTGACCTTGCCTTTAGCACTTGTCAGCCCCTTTTAAAACACCCTTCCTTCTCTGGACTTAAAGAATAAAAATTGCAACTGATAATTTTTTGTAATATTTCTACCAGTTAGCACCTGGGTTCTCAGCAGCTTCTGACCACAGTTAATTGAAGTGAAGGAATAATTTACACAAATAGTTATGTGTGTCAACTTATGGCTTTGCCACACTGCAGATGTAGGGAAGATATTCCCATATTTGCTTCCATGAAAAAACAATACAGATTTTCATTGCACTGGCAGATTATTCTCCTGCAGAGGAGCAATGGTACGCACCTTGATCTCTTGGTGGAGGTCTGCAGTACAAAAGCAGATGCTGAGTGGATATGGGCTGGCCCAGCACCTGGGATAACACCACAGACGAGGAGAGGCAAAACACAATTAAAGTGTCAAGAACAGGACAAGAAACTGAAGATATCACAGCAGTAGTTGCAGAAGAAACTTTCTGAGCCTCTGTTCACCCTGACAATAGCCGGACATGACTTTAAAATCACCAACAACATCACACCTGCAGGTTTGAGGCATTTCACTGGAGACTGCAGTCTGTCCTTGCTCTTTGGCTGAGTGGAGGTTCCTCTTCCTTTTGTCTTTCCTGGACTTTCCCCATTGGGGAAATGCAGATGTGCTGGCACCTTGAGAACCTTCTCTGTCAGGTACTATCAACACTTATTGTTCTTCTCCTTGACCTTCTTCATCATTGCTTTTAGGGTCTTCACTTTCCAGGTGAACTCATCCAAAGCTTCCTACTGCAGATCTCTATAGGTGAAGTGGTGCATTCAGCCCTGAGGGGCACCCCACTCTGCCCACATACACACTCACATGGGCCTAAAGAGACCGTTCCTGTTTCAGTGGAATAGTTTCCTCCAGAAACAGACATCAACTTCAGGGTGATTTTTGATGGAAGCGAGACGAATGTGGGCATAGAGCATAGGTGCTTTCTCTCTGCATGGCAAGACCTCCACTCTCATCAGCATATGGAAATCATTCCCTCATCTGGGGCAAAAGCTCCCCAGCTTTCTGACTCCTGAAAACAACGGCAGGAAACACAACCACCGAGCAGCCCTCTTCCCATGCTGGCAGCCCACCCACACCTTCCCTTTTAACTCTACCACCTCTGTGTGCCAGTGCTGACCTACTTCCCTATCAACTCTCTGCCATCATGTTCTCCATCGCTACTTGCACCCATTTTGAAGAAGGGCAAGGTGTCCTTTGGAGGCTCACAGTAAATCACTGTCCCTACAGCTCTGCCTCTTTAGCATTCCTTCCTTTAATAACATCTTCCTCAAAGCTTAGAAGAAGGAGAAATTCTTCTCAGACTAAGCACACTAGACAGTCATTGCCCACAAAGAAGAGGGTCATGAAATGAGGAATGGCTTCAAAGGAGTAGAAGCAAAGCACCTGAAAAGGAGAGGACACTGGTGAGAAGGAAAACCACCACAAAAGCAAATAGAGAACAAAGTTGGCCCTTGGGGAGGAGGAAAGCTAGTATTCATCCTCAACTTTTGACTTCTCAACTTGGAGAGTCACAGCTAGATTCAAACTTGTCAGCTCTCCTAGCTGCTTTCCCACCCCTGGTCTCACTACTCAGCACTCATGAGAAAACTTGCACCTAGCAGACCTCTGCAAAGCTACAGAGCTTCTTTCTTCTCTTTTAGGTACTCCATCATCAACAAAAAATTCCCCCAAACACTTGGATAACCATCCATATGCCTCTTCTCTTCATCCCTTTACAAATCCATCCCATACATCTTTATGTTTTCCAGAGGAAGCTCACCTTGGTTGGGATAGGTTCTTCTCCTCTCACTTGGAGTACTTTCAACACTTTCTGCCTCAGTGAAGAGTCCCACCTCTAGCTTCCAGTTATGCAAAATCCACAACTACTCCTCAATCCTTGCTTTGGATCTATTTGAAATAGGCTTTAATCATGACAGGCTGTCAGAGAGCAGAAGAAAACATACTCCTTACTCCTCTGGCTGTTTCTCTTGTCAGGGGCCCTGAGGACACTAATAGTCCTGAATTGACCTTACCAGCCTCACCTGGGATCTCTATCAACACACCCTTCACCCATTCGTCAGGAGCTCCATTTAAGCTCAGACCCAGACCCCTAGCTCTTGCTTGAGCTATGTTGTAGGTGTATCTGTCTCTGGTCTGCTCTATGGACCTATTTGCTGGCTGAATCTTAGATCTAGGTTATAAGTAGTTGGTCTCCAGTTCTGGCGCTCTCTCTTGTGTGGACATCAGAGATAACTTGTAGCTTTCCCTCTGAGCCTCATCTCCTGCTGCTCCTGGCTTAGCTTTCTTGGTGCACCCTGGACCTGATTTGTCACCTCACTTTTCCTGGGAATGCTAAAAGTGCCTGTTACTAGCACCACACCCTACCTGCTGTGTCTGGATGCTGCAGATCTGTGCCCTGATCAAAGAGGGCACTGTCCCGGCTTGTGCTGTGATCATCCTCATCTCCTGGGTCATCTCTCTTGTGGAAGATCCCTGTTCTTGCTGCTCCCTGGCACATTTTGCCCTGGGTGGCACAAGGCAATCCTCCTGCCATCAAGGGGCCATAAGCATGAAGGTGTCATAACTGTGCTGGGAGTTCAGGTAATGCCTCTGTATTGCTTTTGCCTAATCACTTTTTCCCTTGGGCATGATGGCAGTGTAGCCATAGGCCTGTAATGTACTATTGTCGCTGCTAGTAACATGCCGTAAGCTTTGTACTCAGTTTACAAGGGCTCAGGACTGATGCTTGTCAGGTCTGCTCTGTCTTAATTCCTTTTGACCTGCCTGCAGCTTTGTTTTACCTGGATGTGGCAGCAATTTTTCTAACTGCCCAGATATCTGTATCTGACTTGTTTTGGTTATCTTTGTGTGATACAACCAGAGTTTGCTATCAGTGTCAGTAACAAGCCGTTGTTCTGGGTAGATCGAGGCTTTTACAACTCTAATACAGTGGCACAGAGTAAAGAAATGCTGGTCTGCGATGATAGCAGAGGCTTACATATGGAGACACAATATGTGGCATAGAGGGTCACAGGTATAGGATGAGAAGCGATGGGGCACGTGGTTAGCACTGGAGACCCCATGCTATAAACTATTCAGCAATGGTCAGTTAAACTGCAGACCTGGAGCTGGCCAAAACTGGGTTTAGGGCTACAAAGAGCAATGAAATAATATATAACATACAAAAATCCAAATTTTGTATAGTGCTAAGTAACCTGGAGCTGCAGACCAAAGAAGAAAGGTGTATAGGCATGTTAACAAACATACAACATATGTGTATACAGTATTATGTCTATTATACACACACATAGATATGAGTGTATTTAAAAAAAAAAATAAGAGAAAGGATAGGGGAAAGAAGAAAAAAAGAAAGAGGAAAAAAAAACTGTCAACATGAACGTCATATTTCTCCTGGTAAAGGACTCCATATGTTCTCCACTTGCTGTAATATTCCCTCCCTTGCCAATGCCAGCTTGAAACCACTGACCTCTGGACCCAGAAGAGCAGAGGAAGGGTGAGGCTAATGCCAGGAAAAAGGGAGAAACTAAAATGTATGAGCATTGCTGTCCTGGTTTCAGCTGGGATAGAGTCAATTTTCTTCCTAGTAGCTGGTACAGTGCTGTGTTTTGGATTTAGTATGAGAATAATGTTGATAACACACTGATGTTTCAGTTGTTGCTAAGCAGTGCTTACACTAAGTCCTCAGCTTCCCATGCTCTGCCAGTGGGGAGATGCACAAGAAGCTGGGAGGGGGCACGGCCAGGACAGCTGACCCAGGCTGGCCGAAGGGATATTCCATACTATATAACAGCATGCTCAGTATATAAACAGGGGGATTGTTGCTCAGGAACGTGCTGGTAGGCATCAGTCAGCAGGTGGTGAGAACTGCACTGTGCATCACCAGTTTTTTATATTCTGTTACTATTATTTTCTCTTCCTTTGCTGTCCTGTTTAACTGCCTTTATCTCAACCCATGAGTTTTACCCTTTTTTGATTCTCCTCCCCATCCCACCGGCACAGGCAAGGAGTGAGTGAACAAGCAAGCGGCTGCATGGGGCTTAGTTGCTGGCTGGGGTTAAACCACAGTTATAACTAAAATTGTATTACTGCTATTACAATGGCTTTTTACTTGTACAGAAGTATTCTACCTGCATTATTTTTTTTCCTCTGTAATAATTAGATCTAGAATAATGATGATTACTGAATTAGATTAAGATTTCAGCTTTACTAGCAATAACTTATTGGCCTTTATATACAAGGTGTACTTCCTCTTTTCACATAGACAAGATCTTGAATGTAACACCACTTGAGGGGGTCTAAGTCCTCCAGCCTGCACTCCACCATCTCTCCTTGAAAGGCCCTGCACAGGATGCTTATTTATCCCTTCTCATTGGTTTACAGAAGGAAAATTCTGAGAAATTCTGCTCCTGGCATTTGAGGTAATCACATAGCTTGAAGAAGAAATTTATTAGGCAGGCATCAGAAAGCAAGAGGACTTCCCCAAGGGAAGAAGTTTTCCCTTAAATTAGGAGGCAGTCCTTTAGGGCTGACTAAGAGCAGCCTCCAGCACACCTGTGACTACACAGGGCACAAGATTAGAACCTATTTGAGGGCTATCACAATATGATGCCTTCTGGAGGTGTCCTCAGGGATGAAATTCCCACCCTGGGGACTAACCTAATCTGTCAGAGGTTGCATCTCTTGAGGGAGATGGATAAGCCCAAGGGATGAAGTCCTCTCAATACCTTTCTAGGGCTAACAGTGAGGAAGCTCTGTCTCTCCTTCTTAGCTTTTCTTCTCTGACGACCAACACCAGGCACACAGCAGAATAAACTGAAGCCTGCCAGCCCTGAACAGCAGGAACCCTTTTCCCTTGTGCTCATTAAGAGGTGGACAAGGCAGACATCTTAAAACTCTCTCCCTGATGGTCTTCACTTGGAGGCCTCTATGGTGTCCTCTCTCTTCCTGTGGCCCAGTGTGTGGGTGGTATCCTAAACCATAAATCTCGTTTCCCTTGGTCAAGGTGGGGTGGGAAGATGCAGACTAAAGATAGCCATATTCCAGATGTTATAGTCTTAGAGTTTACCCAGGCCAGAAAATAAAGCTCTTAATCCACCTCATTAAACAGAAATGGGCAGTGTCTGTGTAAGCAGAGATGAGAATCTCCACAGATGGCTTTGATCTGGGATCTCTAACCAGTTTCCAATAGAATCATTGATTTTTGCCTGTTTATTACATATTTACTTTTTTGCTTATGTATTTGTTTTTCTATAGGTAACATTACTTGCTTGGATTGGTTTACTGTTTCTGTACACATTGAATTAAAATGCTTGTGACTGTAATCCACACTTGATTTCTGTCACAAAGCAGAGACATGCTCCCAGCAAATTATTCTTTACAACAAAACTAGTGACTGTTGCAGAGGTGAGTTAGGGATTCATAAAATTATAAATATTTAGTAGTGGAATAAGTTACTGTGTTCCATTCATTGATTTCTATGACTACAGCCTCCAGTGTTCCCTTTGCGTGTTTACTTACACAGTGAAAGTATAATGAAATAGCTAACCATAGGAGAAGGAGTTGCTGTTTAAACTTCTTTGTGTTCAAGTAAAAGTAAAAATTAGTTATTTCATTAGAAGGAGGAAATTTAAATAATTTCCATCTGCATTCTGAATTACAGGTTAGCAGTACTGCATTTGTGTTAAGCATGAGTGTGTGTGTGTGTGTATATATATCTCACCTTGGCCTCTCTTCTTGTTTCATAAGTGGAACATGGTCTGGGAATAACCAGATGACCTTCTGAGAAGGTCAAAGTGCAGGAAGGGAGAAGTGTTATTAATAATTTTAGTGGGGTAAGATTTACAGGGGTTATGCCTTTAAGCGTGTTGTCCAATTGTTCCTCCTGGTGCCTAGATTGAAATTTTAGATTCCCAAAAGTCCTGTTTGCTATATGCCTAAGCCCTAAAAATTTTGTCTAAAAGTGACAACATTTATATGCTAACACTTCACATTCTGTAAACGCCTGTAGAGGATGGTCTCACCTAGTACATCTACAGGACCCAGGAGGAAGGAGAACACAGTGACTAGAGAAAGCACGGCTCTCTCCTCTTTTGTAGCACCCTGAGGTTGACATCAGAGACAACGCTGCAGTGACAGTGTTTCTCTGCCTGTGGAAATCTAGATCGAAAGCTCTTTTTGAACATTCTCACCATGAAAGTATGCGGCAGCTCACGGGCTAATTTGGACTAAAAGCAACCACCAAGTATCCTGCTGATAGCAGAAGACTTTTTCTGCACCAAGCATTTCACAGGACATGATAAATGCATGTGGATGAGGGAGGGGCCAGAGATCACTTTAGACTTTTGCAGCAAGAGTAGAGGAAGCAGAACCTGAGTACCAATGCTCATCCCTTGCTCCCTAAATTCAACCCTTTGCACATGCATATTCAGCTTCCTTTAGTTTAACCCCACCCCCTAAAAAACCTGGTGGAACAGTCTTGATACAAGGTATTCTGGGGTAAAAAGCCCTCAACATCTCAACTTTTCCTACTTTGTATGGAATAATTATTGGTTATTGAGTCAGAGATTTACAGCAAATATATCTTCATTTTTAGAGCACTTGCCTAGAAGCTGCTGAATATTTAATATGACAGTGATATATTCACAAAACAAGGACTGGAACCATTTCAAATTAAGGTAATGAAAATCAATACAAGACCTTCTGAGAAGGGAAGGTGATATTTATTTTAAACAAAACTTACTCTCCACCTGCCTAATCATTCTTTCCTCAGTTTTACTCATATAAACACCAAGATGTGTGTATTAGTAGTTTGGGATGGGTCACTTGTGTGTAACAGAGGATGAGAAATGCCAGCTATTGAGTCCTCACCGTATCTTCTGAATCTCTTTGGTGACAATTAACTGCTTTGGGGCAATTGTTTTGTACCCTTCAGGAGTCACCAGTTATTGAAGCATAATCTTTTGCCTCAGGAGCTTGCTTATAATAGCCTCTAAAAATGTTAGGCAAGGTGCCTGCCTGTTTTCTTTTATTTCCTCATTTTGGGTGTCTTGTGACTGCAGTCTGTCTTCCTGCTGGAATACCGGGATGAAGAAAGGCACAACCCACATGCTATAACTGTGCTGCCATCCTCCTGCTGTCAGAGTGCAGGTCTTCTGCTGATGAATCAATTGTATTGTTGCCTTGGTGCAAGCAGAACCTTCCTTAGTTGCTACCAATTTTATTGCTGTCATGTATGTCATTGGAAGAATGGCAGGCATCAGTAGCCAACCTGTGCTCTAGTGTCTCTTATGGTGCTTTCACGTAAGTCTCTCTGTTCATGCCATCATCTCAATCTCTGTATTTGTGTTACAAATCCTTTAGCACAGTAGAGTCCTTCAACTGCAACACTAGCCAAACTCAGTGTCTTTCTCAACTGATGAATGTTCAGTTCCCTAGTTCATCAGCTTCCTCTTCAGTGTGAGGTGGAGCACTGCTATCGGAAGGGGCTGTAAATTTTCTGTGCTCTCAGACTAGCTGGTATCCTGAAAATATAGTATTGGTTTGGCAGGGTGTTCAGACCTTGTCAAGAAGACAAGGGAAGCTAGATGAGGTCCTATACATGCCAGAGGTAGTTTTGTATTTCCTAAGCAAAGCTGGCCACAGGTGATCCAAAGTTATGAATCTTGACTGTGGGTTAGATGTTTTTCTCCAACCTGGGTGAACTCATGACAGACTTCAAGAGCAGGGCTCAAAGCACATGCCTCTCCTCAACATTTGTTATGAGCTGGAGAGGTTCTCAAGGTGCTGGGCTTTCTGCACTCTTATCTGTAGGGAACAGAGTGCATGTAGGGTCTGTGGTTTTACAAAGCCGTGCTAGATCCAGTCTACAAAAGTAGTATACTCCTACTAAGCCTTCCGGAGGCACTAATGCAAACAAGAACAGCAGTCTATACATGCAGATATACTCCTCCCAGCTGTGGAACTAGACCAGAGATGTTAAGTGTAGATAACCTCCTTCTGGAAGTGTCTCCTATAGAAAGAAGAATCAAATATGAAATAAAGTGTTCTTAATTTGCCACTATCTCTCCCGTTTTGCTCGGCTACTTAAGCCTTACTGAAATAGAAGGAAATAAAGCACAAAACAAAACCCATAGAATAAAATAAATCATTATAGCAACATGCAGAGAAGATCCCTGTTCTCCAAGCTTCATTTCAAAAACTCAAATATGGAGAGACAGTCCTCGGTCTCAAGTCTTGTGCTTTTTGAAGTTTTCTTTTTCTCTTGAAAGGCAATACAGTTTGCAGATCTGAGGTTCAGAATTCCTAAATTCAATCTCTCCTAAAACATTTTATTTATAAAGCTTAAAAAATGTACACAGTGATGTAGAATTACATGTGTGGGAATAACAGTAGTTCCTCTTGGTATCTGTGCTATGCTTATCTCCATGGCAGCTAAGCAGTTTAGAAAAGAATAAGCAAACAACTTCTTGCTGCATACTTCTCTCCCTCCACCCTCTTCTTGGTTTTCTGTTGTTTGCTAGCAATATATACTACGATGTGTGGATTAGAAAATGTCAAGGTTAAGAGCCATGTTATCTAACAGCACAAAACACTTTATCTCCAGCCCTTGAAAGGCCTGTTTCTGCGGAAGCTGTAATTATTCGGCCTGATCCTGTCCAGTCTGGGATGAGGAGGAACTAAGGAGTGAGTATTGTAACTACCAGGTATCAGCTAATGCAGCTCTCCCCAGAAGCGGGTCTGCCAAGCCTTCCACTTCACACGTGCAGCTCGTAGGCCCCAGCCCTAATCTCGTTCCCCTCATCACAGAGCTAGGGACTCGTGTTTCCCATGCCGGACCAGGTTTCCCTCAAAAACCTGGGACTCCCTCATGCCCAATGAGTCAACTGAGCCAAAAAAACCCGACTACATCAGGGAGATGGGCTCCTTCAGAGGTGGAAGCTGTTTGCCTCCCTAGAGCCACAGTCCTGAACACCAGCCTCACTTTTACCTTAGTTTGTGGGTATTACATGGCCCAAAATAGGGACCGTTAAGGGAGCTGAGGAATCCGGTAGCCTGTGGGACACAGGAGATTGCCCTCCCAGCCAAAGCCCAGGAGATTCCTCCTGTCCCAGCATAATGGCTGTGGCTGATGCTCTTCTGTTTGCAGGCCTGGCCAGCAGCAAGGCCGACCACGTGCTCCGGACCCACAGGCACGCACATGCACGTGCAGTACGCACACGCTAACAGGGCCAGCCCCACAGGCTGACACAGACCACACGTGCCTTTACCAGCACCTGCATGAGCGCAACGGTGCTCGCATAGATGTAAATACAGGTGGCCGGGTCCTGTTCCTCCTCCCTGGTTTACCGGGCTTAAAGTGCACCAATGCAAGCACGCACACCCCTTCGCTCGCTAGGCTCGCAACACAGCACGTTCACAACTCCCTCCGATGCTAGCACAGGCTCTAGGCCTGCCCGGTTCCCACGCTGGGGCTGGGGGCCCCTTGCCCAGTCCTCGGCTCAGGCCTTAAGTCTTTCCAGATGTGGGTCTTCTGCTTGCCAGCTAGTCCAGCTTGAAGTGAATTACACATACACAGAGCACTGAAATCAGCTAGGCAATGTCTGCATACCACGCTGTCCCGTTGTTGGCACTATCGGCCCTTATGACCCACAGCCCCTTATCCAGTTACCGACACTTAGACCTCTCCATACACACACTGTCTAGAAAGTGAGATTATGCAGGAAAAAATAGTTAAGGATAAGATTTAGTAAGAAGGTAAGAGAGGGTCACACTATGGTCCCAACCATAGTGACCAGCAGTTTCTTTATACATGACTGTCCTACTTTACCCCCGCTTCTCTCCATGTTCCCATGCTTACAATTCCCTCCAGCCGTCTTGAGCCCTCTCTTTTTCCACCTTTGCCTCCTCCCAAATAAGCAACTCACTCTAATTACTTTTTCCCCATTGCTCCCTGTTTATGTTACATCCATAACCGCATGTGATGTTTCTGATAGTCACCTATAACATCTATGGCTTGCATGGTGTTATTGATAGGGTAACCTGGACAATTTTCCTTCCAAGATTGCATTCCCCAAGAGGTCCCCAGTATTCCCCGCCAGTTACCTGTGGAGCTTGTCCTTCATTCACATAGTTCCCCATAAAGAACCGTGAAATCCAGCCATTTCTCATGGTGCTACACTGTAATGTTTGTCAGCTGCTCACTCTGCTATTTGTTATTTTCAGCAATTTCTCTTGTTATGCCCAGTATTTTCTCATGGTCTGTTCTGCTATCCAAGCCTCAGGATGGGGCTTGTCATCTCCCTACACACTTCAGTGGGAAACGTAACCCATAATGTGTCCTGGTGTAGGAATCACAGAAAAATACAAATAATGTGTCCCTTGAATGGACTCACAGAAAACCTCGTTGGAAAGGACTTCTGGAGGTCATCCAGATGTGTCTTGAGAATTGCCAAGGAAAGAAATTCACTATCTCTATGGGCAACCTGTTTCGGTGCTTGACTACTCTCACCACGGAAGAATTCCTTCCTTATGTGTCACGGGCATTTCTCTTGTTGCGCCTTGTTGCTGGAAAAGTTTCCTCTTGTCTTTTCACTGTGCGCACCTGACCAGACTCTGGTGCACTGTTCTCCATAACTCAGTTTTAGTCACTGTAAGACAGCGGTTAGATTCCTCCTTAGCTTTTTCTTCTCCAGGATAAGCCAGATCCATCCCTCTGGCCAGCCCCAGCCACAAGACCAGCGTGGTGGCCCTCCACCAGGCTCACTCCAGGTGGCTACGTGTCCCCTGGAACACAGCATGAAGGGGAATTTTTCTCCTGTACCATATGAAGTCCCCTTTCCCTATCCCATTCGCATCAGCAATGTGTCTGGTTCAGGAAAAAGACCAGGTAAAAAGTCAATAAAAATTAACCAAATTAATTAAAGAAAACAGAGTTCAGCTGTATTTCCCCATAAATTTTTCTGAGAGACTATAGGGACATAGATATATATCAAATATGTTACAGCTTTCAATTCAGTGGAATCACTTCCCCTAAATCAAGGCTACCTGTTGGGCAGAGAAAGGGAAGGGGACAGTCTTGGATTTAAAGCATAAGAGGCAGAGAAGAGCTTTAAACAAGTGGAAAGGTACTGTCAGAAATTCAGAAAAGGAACTCAGTAGCACCTGGCCAAGGATATAAGTATTGTCTGAGTTGCCAAGCAACTATATAATAGTTACTCAGTTCAAGATTAAGTGAATTTTGTCATTTAAAGAATGAATTACAGTCTACTCTGTATTATTTAGAGGAAACCAAAATTTACTTTGTAGTGATACAGTACTTCTGACTCCTTTTTTGCTTTACAGTAGCCTGCCACTAACATTTTCATACACTGGTTAAGAAATATAAAATCCTTAATCAAAAGCTGGATACCCAGATAGAAGCAGCCTTCTTTCCTCAGTTTTTCCCCTTCCCTTGAGATGTTTTAATATCACGAAACCTGAAGATAACCTCTACCACTCCAGTCCTCCTCCTTTTGTATCTGCATCTCTGTCAGTATATGACAGAAAGATGTATTATAGTAATCAATGTTCTGCTGAAGGCACAGCATCTTGTTTCACGCTTATGAGATTTACGAGCTAAAGTAAGTCCTGGTTAGCATATTGTCAACTATTGCAAAAAAATGCTGTTGGAACCATCCCCGAATACTGTTTTAAATGATGACTTATTAAAATCATTTGCAATTTCTAGTTTGTAGTGCTGGAATAGATGACAAAATGTTCAGACATTTTGAAGGTTGTTCTATCACCTCAAGATAAATAAAAGAATTTAGTGACGTGAAGAAAGATGCCATGGTGAAAACCACACAGGATAAGAGGGGAAATTATTTTAAAAGAAGATCAACAGCTTAATACACTTTCAGGTGTAAGTATCTATTGATGTCCTTTCGTGATATGTATCATACAGTAAATCTGCACTACATACTTAATAGTAATACATAACCATTACATAACTTCTCACCAGTTAAAATTATTCGCTTTTGATTGTACCATCAATACAATGGGCCAAATGATAATTGTCAACTAGCAAAAACTGGAGAGGTTTTACAGATCTCAACAGATCGATTTACACTGGTCAAGCACCCAATTAATTTTTCTTTGTACAGCAGTCTCCTCACTTGGCACTTCCCAACTGCCGTTTGACGAAGGAAAGAGATTTAACATTTGCAGCCCACCTGGGGATTTGTTTGGTTTTTAATGAGGAAAAGTTTCTTCTGGGTGTTATTTGAGGGTGAACAGTTGCATCATGAATATTTATCTGGCCGCATGCAAAGGCTCTGAGCATCTTGGCTGTGCTTTTCTCCTTCTGCAGGATACCCTCCTTTGTTGGGAGAGCACTGCCATAGCAACGAAGGGCAGCAGAAGGCAAGGGGGCCAACAGTCCTGTCGATCAAGCAGGTTGGATTTTCCGGCTAATTAAAAGGTTTTGTGTTCTGGGTCACCTTGTAAATGAGATACGATGCTCAGAAAGCTGCGGCCAAAGCTGCTGAGCAGAAAGTGGAGTAGGCACACAAAGGTTCTGCTGGTGTTTATCCTTTCTTGAACACAACCTGTAATTTTCATGGCAAGCAATTGTAATGGCTCTAGAAAATTGGTTGCTGGGTCATCTTGCTAAGTAGACAAAAGTTGTTTTTATGACCTAGACTGTAAAACTGTTCACTCTGGGTCTGGTGAGTGATTTGTATCAGTGGACTTTGACCCTCAGAATTCTTTTGACACGCTTGCTAAAATGCATTAAAATTAATTTTGACACAGCCTGAATGAAATGGATTTGAGCAGCTCTGCAAGCTAGTGCTGCTTCAAAATATTTTGTCATCTTGATCGGTTGAGCGCTTTTTCAGTTTAAGGCTGGCATGTTTCTTGATTGTCTGTGCTGCACAGGTAAAGGGTTTCTAGTCTACCTGAGGAACAGGTATGGAGGCAGCTGGAGCCTGGTTCCTACATTTCCTCCACTTGTCGCCTGTGTTTATCTTTCTGATTCACTTTATAATTCTGCAACCTGAACCACACTTGCCACAGGAATATTGTGAAAATTAGTATTTGCTCTGCTCTTCGGAGATGCTCCACCCTCACTCCGGTTATTTTTTTTGATGACAGTGGGTTGGCAGCTTATTTAGGCAGTAGGATCCTGTTTTGAAACGCTGCTTCTTGTAAATGAGCACCAAGGAGGGTTTATAGTCTTAAAAACCGTAGAGGACGTATATAAGGTAGACTCTGACCACACCGTGGCCACCTCCTGATACAGGGTAGGGCTGTTGCAGGAACACCCACCTGCAGACGGGACCTTGAGAGCACTACAGGGCCCCTCGGCTCACGCGCAGCCCGACGTACCTGCACGCAGCACCTTGGCTTTACGTGCGCCTGTCTGCAAGCAGGGTATTTTGCCGCTGATAGTGTTTGCCCGGGATGTTGACAAGGACATCAGGATGGACTTCTGTCCCTCACAGGCTATTGCCAGAACGCCATTAACAAGACTTATTCTCCTACGGTGTTGGCTTTGTTCTTGTCTTCCGTTAGCAACGTGGCTTGCAGAGAGAAGACACTGAGTACGGTGAATCATTGCTTTGGTAGCTCAGATCAGGTACGTAACTGGTGCAGCTTGCTCATAAACCTGGGGGACGTAAGGTTTAGCTTTCCAGCCACATCAGAACCACTGTGTCTAACACCTACTGTTGGACTTTGCCTGATTTTTAGTGAAACGTTTTAACCCAGCTCAAGTTTTATAACTTAGTCTAAGAATGTCTGAGTGAAACTTTATGGTCTCCAATATTAGGAATATAGTAAGGTTGGTAAGAAGATCTAGTCTCTTCTGGCCCTATATATAAGCATTTTTTTTAATCTTCTTTCTTTATCTTTATCTTTCTTTATCTTCTTTCTGATTCTTTTAGTTTAATTTTTGTAGTCACTCTGGTTTTGTAATTTTTTATCTTAGTTACCATAAAACTAAATGCTGGTGTTGTGTAAGAGTTACAACTGTATTAAAAAAATCCAATCAATTTGCATATCCTCTCTGCGACGATGGGGCAGCATCGTCCTTTGAAATCAGCAAGCGATTTGCTGCTCAGTGCACCCAAACGAGAAACGGGCAGTAAATCAATGCCTGCACTCAGGCCCCTGGGCTCTGCAGTTATTGCAAAAGCTGCAAAATAAAGCAAGGTTTTTATTCTACCGTAAAGAGTCAATTCAGACCGATGGAAGAATGGAGGAATATTGTCAGTTCTACAGGCAAATCCAAATCTTTCATCCCACCCTTGACAGTGCTGCCTCAGAACTGTTGCAAGGACAACTACTATAAAAACAGAACAGAGTAACCTTTTTGCCTGTCCTTCAAATTAATATCAGCTCTCCCAAAATACTGCTGCCAGTGCAATATATTTTTCTGCAGCTATGCCCAGAAGATAGAACAGCTCCAGAAATTTGCAGCAATTTGTAGTTATTGATGAGTTTTGAGGATGCCTTCTTTGAAGGGGATACATATCCAATTAACCATGTGTTTGATTATTAGGACTGTCTTCAACCCCCCCTTATTCTACCGATAACTGGACAAAATGGTACGGAAAGTGTTCTGCAGTTTTCTAGCTCTTCAGTGTACCAGATCACTTGCAAAAAACAGACTAGCAAAATCAGTATAATTCACTTCAATTTTTAAGAGCTCTCTTGTGCTGTAGCTTTAATCTGTATGAAATTACTAAAGCACTGAGTAAAAAAAGCAGCTGTTACAGCTAATGGAGCTACACTGTGACCGGAGCTTTCTGATGAATGTGCACTACCACTGCACAAAGTGTATATATATTCATCTATAAAAATATACATTATTATGAAATATAGAATTATAGTTCAAAAAAAGGCTCCCAGGTTCTTACATGAGAAAATTTCACTACAGTACGTATGTTGGTTAATTTATTAGAATCTTGTGTGCACACTTTGTGTGCCATTGGACGACGGCATATCTGTATATTTGAATACATTTTTGTATGTATTTACATATAATTGCTAGCATGCAACTGAGATTATTCAAATGGTGCGGCTCTCAGACTATTACCCACCACTGCTCTTCCAAGTGGGTGGCGATGAAGCCACAATGCACAGTCCAAGGGTGATCAAAAGAGACTCAGGGCCTTGGGATGGTTGGTAAGGGAATCTGGAGCACAGGTTATTTTTTCCTCCCTCCTTCCAGTCGCGGGCAGCGACATAGGAAGAAACGGACGGGTCCAGTCTATCAATACATGGCTCCGTGACTGGTGCCACCACCACCACAATTTCAGGTTTTTTCATAATGGGACGGTCTACACAGCACCTGGCTTGCTGGCATCAGATGGGATTCACCTTCCTCAAAGGAGAAAGAGAGTCTTTGCTCACAAGCTGGCGGGGCTTACTAACAGGGCTTTAAACCAGACTTGAAGGTGGAGGGGGATAATACCAGGCTTGCCCATGACAAGCTGTGGGATGACATGCCAAGGCTAGAGGAACGGAGTGCTAGTGAGGCCTTCAGCCTGTTGCTCTGAGATGTGCTGGCTACACTGCAGCACACTTCAAGTCTTACAGAGATGAGCCAGAGGCTCCTGAGGTATAGGAGCCAACGAGGAAACACCAGCGAAAGATCTCAAAGGAACTAAGGGGTATTCCTCTGAGAGGGTGACATGGCCAACAGCCCAGCTGAAGTGCCTCTACACCAATGCACACAGCATGGGCAACAAACAGGAGGA
>NW_010519749.1:82344-87256 GCF_000687285.1 Phaethon lepturus
CTACGACCTGGTTGCCATTACTGAAACCTGGTGGGATGAATCCCACAACTGGAGTGTGGCTATAGATGGCTACAGACTATTCGGAAGGGACAGGCCAGGAAGGAAGGGCAGAGGCATGGCCCACCATGTCAAGAAACGGGTAGAGTGCGAAGAGCTGTCTCTGAGGAATAGCCACGAGCAGGTCAAAAGCTTATGGGTAAGAATCAGGGACCGAGGCAACAAAGGGAACCTTGTGGTTGGTATCTACTACAGAACACCTGATCAATTGATGACGCCTTCTTATTCCAACAGGAGGTATCACACTCAAAGGCTCTTGTCCTGCTGGGGGACTTCAACCACCCCGACATCTGCTGGAAAAGTAGCACGGCAAGCTGTAGGCAATCCAGGAGACTCCTGGAGTTCATGGAGGATAACTTCTTAAGCCAGGTAATAGGCAGCCCGACCAGAAGGGACATGATACTGGACCTGTTGGTCACCCACACGTGAGAGATAATTGGAACCTTGTGGTTGGTATCTACTACAGAACACCTGATCAATTGATGACGCCTTCTTATTCCAACAGGAGGTATCACACTCAAAGGCTCTTGTCCTGCTGGGGGACTTCAACCACCCCGACATCTGCTGGAAAAGTAGCACGGCAAGCTGTAGGCAATCCAGGAGACTCATGGAGTGCATGGAGGATAACTGCCTGTGCCAGGTAATAGCCTTACCAGAGGGGATGCCATACTGGACCCGCTGGTCACCAACACAAGTGAGCTAATTGGCGATGTCAAGATTGGAGGCAGCCCGGGCTGCAATGATCATGCACTGGTGGACTTCACAGCCCTGAAGGGTATGGGGCAGGCGAAGCGTAAAGTCAGGACCCTGAACTTTAGGAAAGCAAACTTCCAGCTCCTCAGGGAGTCAGTCAATAGGACCCCCTGGGAAACTGCCCTCGGGGACCGGGAGCAGAACAGAAATGGCAGATCTTTAAGGACGCTTTCCACAGAGTGCAAGAGCTCTAGATCCCCAGAGGTAAGGAATCAGGAAAGGAAGGCAAGATACCATCATGGCTGAGTGGAGACCTGCTGGGCAAACTAAAGGGTGAGAAGGAAACACACAGGCAGTGGAAGCAGGGACAGGTATCTTGGGATGAGTACAAGGATGCTGCCCAGTTGTGTAGGAATGGGGTCAGGAGGGCCAAGGAGATGAACTTGGAAAGGGATGCAAAGAATAATAGGAAGGGCTTACATCCTGAAGGTACATCAGTCAGAAAAGGAAGGTCAAAGAAACCATACCCCCTTGATGAGCAAGACTGACTGGTAACCACAGATGAGGAAAAGGCTGAGGTACCCAACAACTTCTTTGCCTCAGTCTTCACTGGCAGTGTCTCTTCCCACACCTCTCGCAATCCCACTGTAAGAGAAAATCAGGTTCAAGACCACCTGAGGAACCTGAACATGCACAGGTCTATGGGACCTGATGAGATGCATCCCGGAGCCCTGAGGGAATTGGCTGATGTAGTTGCCAAACCACTCTCCATGATATTTGAAAAGTCCTGGCAGTCAGGTGAAGTCCCTGGAGACTGGAAAAAGGGAAACAGTGCACCCATTTTTAAAAAAGGTAGGAAGGAGGACCCTGGGAACTACTGACCTGTCAGCCTCACCTCTGTGCCTAGGAAGATCATGGAACAGATCCTCATAGAAGCTATGCTAAGGCACATGGAGGACACAGAGCTGACTTGAGACAGCCAGCATGGCTTCACCAAGGGCAAGTCCTGCCTGACCAACCTAGTGGCCTTCTATGATGGAGTGACTACATCAGTGGACCAGGCAAGAGCTACTGATGTTCTACCTGCAATTCTGTAAAGCCTTTGATATGGTCCCACACAACATTCTTCTCTCTAAATTGGAGAGAAATGGATTTGATGGGTGGACAATGAATTGGTTGGATGGTCACACCCAGAGGGTAGTGGTCAACAGCTCAATGTCCAGATGATCAGTGATGAGTGGTGTCCCTCAGGGGTTTGTATTGGGACCAGTACTCTTTAATACCTTCATCAACGACATAGAGAAATTCAGTGCAGCCTCAGCAACTTTGCAGATGACACCAAGTTGAGTGGTGCAGTTGACATGCCTGAGGGAGCGGGATGCCATCCCGAGGAACCTGGACAAGCTCAAGGAATTGGGCCTACATGAACCTCATGAGGTTCAACAAGGCCAAGTTCAGGGTCCTGCACCTGAGTCAGGGCAACTCCTGGTATCAGTACAGGCTGGGGGATGAAGTGATTGAGAGCAGCACTGCCAAGTAGGACTTGGTGATGCTGGTGGCTAAGAAACTGGACATGAGCCAGCAATGTGCACTTGCAGCCCAAAAGGCCAACCGTATCCAGGACTGCATCCAAAGCAGCCTGGCCAGCAGGTCGAGGGAGGGGATTCTGCCCCTCTACCCTGCTCTGGGGAGACCCCACCTGGAGTCCTGCGTCCAGCTCAGGAGCCCTCAGCACAAGACAGACATGGACCTGTTGGAGTGAGTCCAGAGGAGGCCACACAAATGATCAGAGGGATGGAACACCTCTGCTATGAAGAAAGGCTGAGAGATGGGTGTTGTTCAGCCTGGGGAAGAGAAGGCTCTGGGGAGACCTTACTGCAGCCTTCCAGTACTTAAAGGGGGCCTATAGAGAAGATGGGGACAGGCTTTTTAGCGGGGCCTCTAGTGATAGGACAGTGGGTAGTGGTTTTAAACTAAAAGAGGGCAGATTTAGCCTAGATATAAGGAAGAAATTTTTCCCAATGAGGGTGGTGAAACACTTGCACAGGTTCCCCAGAGAGGTGGTAGCTGCCCCATCCCTGGAAACATTCCAGGTCAGGTTGGACGGGGCTCTGAGCAACTTGGTCTAGTTGAAGGTGTCCCTGCTCATTGCAGGGGGGTTGGACTAGATGGCCTGTAAAGGTCCTTTCCAACCCAAACTATTCTATGATTCTATGATCGTTTGTACAACTGCAGGCCGTGTCAGTTTGAACTTTTACATGTTCATTTAAATGTGTCTGTGTTTACTTGAACAGCCCCAGAGCGCGGTATAGATAAGATAAGGAAATGCCAGAGCTGTGAGATAGACATTCCTTTTCCTGTCCTTTTCAAAATGCATTTGATCTAGTTCCCAGGCGGTTTACAGGGGTTAGTTAACATGATACAATATTGAAACTTAGCCTATTGAGCTGTTTTCAAAGTAAACTTAATTTTGTATCGGTGGCAAGAGGACTTAGAAAAAGCAATATGATTTTATGCTGGTGGATCCCTGGGCAATCCTAAAGGATGTCTTTATATCTCTCAGTTTAATATTTACTCTTAAAAAGCACACGCACCTGATGCAGCAAAGAAGAAAACCTTCCTTGCTGTCCTTTGCCATCATGTATAAAACAGGATTTTAAAACATTTTATCAGTGTTGACAAAAGATAATTTGATCCTTTGAAAAAATATTGGATAATTTTATATATGAACCCTGAACTGGCATATACTTTATGCAAATATTTGTTTAAAAGCTGTGTACATTGCCTTTTCTTTAAATGCCATGGTTCTGGATAAATAAAGTGTGTGCAGAAATCTTTCTAGGACAGGAATGTAACTTGCCCAACTACATTTTTAGTCCTGAAATGATAAAGATGACCTTTTCAATCATCCAGGAACAACAAAAGTAAGATTATATATTAGGGAAAGTATGTATTAGAGAAAAGCCAACACAGCTTTTGGTGCAGGGAAGGTTTTACATGCATTCAGGGAAGGCTGTTGGAGTTCTCTAAAGGTATATGTGAGCTTTTCTCTGCCTGCGAATCCTCTCTGCACACGTCTATCGTGTTTCTTCAGGCTGTTTGTCTTCCTCAAATAATAATAAAGGTAACAGCAATATTTCCATGATAAGCTTTGTAACTGATCAGTTTGTAAAATTGGTAGCCAAATAAATTATAAAAGGAAATGTTGTTACTAATTGCTCCCTTTCTTTTTCTTTCACCATAATCTCAGTGAGTTCCAACATGTAATCACAACGGTATTTTCCCCTCCACTTGATCAAAACAGAGCATCATTGCTGAGCAGCAAATTAGATTTTTCTTGCAATCTTAATGCTCCACAACCATTACTATCATAGAATCAGAGAACAGAATCATAGAATGGTTTGGGTTGGGTTGGAAGGGATCTTTAAAGGCCATCTAGTCCAACCCCCCTGTAATGAGCAGGGACATCTTCAGCTAGACTATCAACCTCTAGAGATGACAAAGCTTACACCTATGCTGAGCAGATCCATGAAGTTCATTTACATAAAAGCAGAATATCTGTCTAAGGAAAAAATACACCTATGAAACTCTGCGTCTTCTGCAATGTGTTGCATAAGAGGAGAAATTCCCAGACTGACTGAAAAACAATAAAAAAAGCTGTCACATAAATTATGCTTATTGTACTCTGAAACCATTCATTGATTTGAAAGTTTTTCAAGTTTCTTAATTTGAAAGAAGAGCTCTGAAAGAAAAAATTTTGTTGATTTTTTTTAACATACTTCTCTTAACTAAGATTTGTTATATCACTGAATCCATCTTTTGGTTTTTTGAATACCAGATGCCTACTAATTATTTAAGTATTGTAACATAATACGTGATGACCAGAAATTATATTAAATATTCTTAGCCAAGTAACATCTCGTATTTGATAAGAGATCTATTCAAAGCATTTTTGTCTGCTTTGGGTCTTGGGCTTTGACCATAGAAGAGAATCTCTTGAAAAAAGTATTGGTCAAATGTAATAAAATAATAGATAATAGTCTGTTATTTAAAAGGTAATAATACTTTGAAACAAACAATAAGCTTGAAGATGGAATTTCTCATATATTTAAATGATAATAACTTATTTCAGCAGCGTTTCTAAGGTGCCCATGGGTAAAAT
>NW_010519749.1:87287-89629 GCF_000687285.1 Phaethon lepturus
AAAATGGCACCCTCCAGTGATTTCAGTGACAGACAGTTATAAGCTTCTTTTTGTTTCAGCCCTCCTGACGAGGACTGAAAATTCCCATGAGGGTAGAGAAGTGGCTTGGTATATATCTTTACACCTATATAATCACAGGAATTCTGAATCCTTAGCAACATTCCGAATAAAAGTTTATGAATATCAACAATCAACGTCAAGCGTAAATGTTATTTTTGCAGCAGAAGTGATGCAAATATGGCCCAGATTCCCACAAAGTAACTTGTTAAGTAATGCAATATGACAATAATTTCAAAGCATCTTTTCCCAGCTGATATATAAAAGTAGCTTTGTCTTCCTTTGAGGAATATTTGGAGATGTTTGTTTAATATAACGACCAAATTACAAATACCAACTAGATTAGATTCAAGTCAGATCTTTAGGAACGGAAATATTATGTGCTATTTCTTAGCACATAAAGGGACTTTTCTTTCAGGAGGAGAGAAGGAATTGTTTGCAAATTTTCATACTGTGCAGAAAGATGTTTGTTTTTTACTGTCTGGATTACGTCTTGTTGCGACTAAATACAATCTAGTTCTCAGTATGAACTATATCATAATACAGAAAATACTGTTAATTCAAATCAGAAATCTGTATTACAAGAGCTGTTACAGAAGTATTTTCCTATGTGTGCTCCTCCATTATTTTAATCAAGAAAATATACAGAAGGATTTTAAGCATGTGGAAGTAACTGAAGTACACGCAGCAAACACAGTGTCCTCGGAGCAGGGCAGATACTCAAGTCACCTTGAGTCTGTGCTCTGCAGAGCTGGAAGGACATCTGGCAACTGCCCAGAAATGCTGCAGATATTAATCACAGTAAAGTAAGAAATGACTTTGTGTTGAAACAGGAGAATCCAGAAATATTCTTGGCAGTGAAATTTGTCTTTTATTAACTTGCTGTTAAGCTTAGTATTTGGGACACTTCTTACATTTTTTTTTTTAAATCTTTGTTTATATAATTTACCTTTTAAATACATTGATTTTGAGAGGTTTCAGTAAAACTGCAGGTTCAGTTAATAGTTTCCAACTGATCTAGTTAAAATCTCAAAGATCACTCCATGCAAAAAGAAATAGGTTGGATGCTTTGTCTTCTTTATTTCTATGATCACAGGAGAATCAAAGATGAGATTACGGAGTACCTGGGATAACTTTATTGGAATCATACAATAAGCACTTTCCATCTCTTGGGAACTGCCTTCATCCCAGTAAGTAATTCATAAAAATATCATGCAAAATATCTGGGAAGTCATCAAACCATTACCACCCCTTAGCAGTACTTTATCAACCAACTGAACTACAAAGGTCAATCAACGAAAACCAAACTGCTCTGCCTAGAGTGATTTTTTTTCATGAAGAATCTCTCTTCTGAATGGTATGAGAGTTGCTTGAGGCGCACTGGTGCTTCATCATGTCCTGCGAGCCGGCTAGCAACCAACGTGCCTTGATCTGCATGAAGAAAACCTAGCAAGAGCTACGGGTTAGATAGACACACAACAGTGATCAGCCGCAGCATGTAACTCCTGTGGCAGGTATGTCTTTACCTGTTTGACTTCACAGCTTGACGTTAGGTGTTCATCGGGAGGTTTGAGCGCAAAGAGGTTTCAAGGATGGGGGAAGGCTGGGCACCCAACTACTTCCAGTAGAAAAAGGGACAGAGAGGATGCTGAACCTTAACCGGTTGCAGTGAAATCCTTTGCGCCTTCTTGATCGGTTTATTTCAAGCCCAAACGAAAGAATTTTATATTGTCTTTGTTCATCCTAAATGGAGTATAGGAGCACACTCTCCGTCTTAAAGAAAGAAGTGTGTGCCCAGCAGCATTATCTACTATCTCTTCGTTTCACAGTATGTATAATAGGGATAGTGGCTTGACAAAATAAGCAATTACCTGCAATTACATATTCCCTATTATTTTCAAATAATTTTGAAATAATATTTTCAAAATATTGTGCTGCAGCGCTTACACAGAGCCAAGGCGTTTCCTGCTTCTCACCCCACCCCACCAGCGAGCAGTCTCGGGGTGCACAAGAAGCTGGGAGGGGACACAGCCGGGACAGCTGACCCCAACTGACTGAAGGGACATTCCATACCATATGATGTCATGCTCAGTATATACAGCTGGAGGAACGTCCTGGTTTCAGCCAGGGTAGAGTTAATTTTCTTTGTAGAAGCTCGTGTGAGGCTGTGTTTTGGATTTGGGATGGGAAAACATTGATAACGTGCTGATGTTTTGTGTTGTCGCTAAGCAGTCAAGGACTGTCCAGCTTCTCGTGCTGGCCGGCCAGCGAGCAAGCTGGGGGGG
>NW_010519749.1:89978-97567 GCF_000687285.1 Phaethon lepturus
GGGAGGGAGCCAGCGGCTGCGGGGGGCTTAGCTGCCGGCTGGGGCTAAACCGCAACATGCCCCCAGAGTGCTGCTGGCTCCCCAGCTCCCCACACCGCTGAGGGGACCAGGCAAGGAAATGGTGATTTATCAGCCAGGTGCAGCCAACCTTCGCTGCCTGCTCGGGGGCTTGCCTGGCAAGCATTAGCTGTTCAGCAGTTATGCAGCCCCTGACGGTGAAACGCCCTGTTTGGATGTTTGGACGGTGAAACGCCCTGTTTGGAGCAGAACCCTGCTCCAGCACCCCGATGACTTTAGTCATTGCTTAAGAGCTGTTTTGGGGGGGGCCACGCTTGCTCAGCCATGTCCTGGCTGCTGACAGGCACAGCTCGGTTTATAAACCCGGTTGCAGAAACTGCATGGGAAAAACAAGCCCTTATTCTCCACCAAAGGTTAGGGCTGACCGAGGCCGTCAAAGAGGAGGCGGCCAGGGCTCACCTGCCCCAGAGCCAGCCTGTCAGACATGGGAGTCATTCTGGAGAGGCACGGGTGTGCGCTGCAGAGAGCGCACCCACGTGCTTGCGGGAGCCAAGCTACATTTTGCTCCATCATCTCCCTCGCTCACCAAAGAGGAGTTTGTGGAGGTAGGTCTCATAACCCATGGAGGAGCCAGAAGCAGATACACTTCTATGGCTAAAAGAGGTTAAAAAAGATGCACTGGCCAAAAGGGAGAAAGTAATTTTTTAAAAAGGTCCACTCATTCATCACAAAATGTGGAAAGAAAAGAGTATTTTATATTGTTTTGGCAAAATATTCTTTGTTAATGCCCACCAAATATGACTGGGTAGCAATTCATATGGCTTGGAGGGGAAAAGCAAGATGCAGAAGGAAACGCACAGCCTGAGAAAATATTATGCTTTATACTGTCGATTAATCATTAAATACTGGAATCCAGGATAGAATAATCTTTGTTAATTAGGATAACAATAGAATAAAATTTAAAAATAAAAATCCTATTGTATTTTTCTGAAATAGACCCTAGTACTGTGATTCTGGTTTTGGAAGCGTGAGAATTATTATTCATTAGAATCCTCTGCCACTGTTCATTCTGCAAAAATCAGCTTACTCATCTACCTTAATAAGGTTGCAGTAACAGCATTAACAGCAGCAAGAAGAGACAACGCACGAGGCCTTGCTGGGCTGTTATGCAGCTGGCACAATCAAATCCACAACGCAGTGCCAATATCAGCAGAACGTGGCCAAAATTGAACGACATTTCACAAAAAAATCAAATGCATCAATTGAAGTCCGAGTCCTTGGTGCAGTGATTCTAGAAGGGCAATGGGGTTTTAAGGGCAGCAGAATGAACAGCCCTTTCCACAAAGTGGCGGAGACTGCTTCATGCAAAAGCACGCTGGTATTCCTGGGGAGTGATGGGAAGGCCGTAGCTGAGACAGAAAGGATGGTCACTGGACAACCCAACTAATTTCAAGGGCTTCCTGCACTAAGCCCACCAAAGCATAGAAAATTCACAGATTCTATGAACAGAGTTTCTCTCTCACCATCCCATGCCAAAAATGTCTCATCCTGCCCTGCCAGTGCTAATTAAGAGGTGGAAAGTTGGAGGGTTGTGGAGAAATGATCCGGCTGCATAGCAGGCAGAGGGCAGCTGAGGCGCGTTGAAATAGCACACATAACTTGGGGGGTTTTTCTGCTAAGGAAAGGAAATGTTCAGGACAACAATATTTGATATCCAGAAAGTTAAATTTTACTTCTGTTCAGTGTTTTCATAGCCAAAGAACAAATCCTCTCTCCAACAAAGCTATAAGAGCGTCCCTCTCCTCCTCACGCCTTCCTTCCCTAATCAGCGGTAGGAGTAAATCCATACATCATAAGCTTTACTGATCCATTATTAGTTTCTACAGAGTATATAGCAGGGAATATAGATATGGAAAGAACACATTACAAAAAAGCCATGCCATACCATATTAAGCTCATTAGCTCTGAGCTGATCGACAGAGCTGGTCAGCATATAAACTGCAGGAGATGTAAGTGATGCTAAGCTCCACAGAACATCTAGAATGCACATGCTGTGACCGTATTTTCACAGTACCAGCCGAACACTGTGTGATACTGTTATGAATTAATACACTAGGCCTGACATTCAAAGTAACCATATGTGTAAAAACAAATTTGAAAATGAGGACTACATTTTAGAATATGGTGTTTAAACCAAAAATTATAACCATCACTCAAATTTCATTTGATTTCTAGAGCGCTTTCATTTTTTTTCCTAAGTTGGTGCTACAAAATTTCAAGCTACCAAGGATGCTCTAAAGCATTAGGAGACTCACCCTGTAAAGTTTACAGATACAAAAATTCCAATATAAAGGACAATATATCTAGATGACTTTTTTTTTAATATTAATTTCTAAGAAAATTTGCACAACCAAGGTAAAATATTTTGGAATAAAAATAAGACTTCCCAGAAGCACCAGTTTTTAAGTGTGCTACTCCACCAAGTCTCACACACACGCTGGTGTCAGCACTAGGAGCCAGAATACTCCAATATGCAGACCAGTATCTACCAGCCTCTCATCCCGTAAGTGTTCTCTCTCAACTACTCTTTAAACATAGTTTCACCTGCCTGCTGCCAACTTTTTTGCTCTCAAGCTCTGCTGCCCAGCACATTATACATACGTGAAACATACTCTGACCTTCTTTGCTTGTGCCCCGCGCACATCGCACTTGCCGGTCACAAGCCTTGCTGCCACAGCTCCTGGGGACCTGGCAATCCGAGCAGAGCGAAAGGCAAACATGGGGCGCTTCTCCTTTATTGCCATTTTCTGCCAAGTTAGTACCGTTAGCATTCTGAAGGGAGAAGAGTGGATTAGCGGCGGAGCAAATACAAAGACGAGCAAGTGTGCAGAGAAGGGCAGGGCAGGATAATACCAGGCAGCAATTAGATTAATTTAGACTGCCAGGTAACAAGTCTTAAATAACGCATGCAGAGGAACACCTAGCTTGCTTGCTTGCTTTTTCCTTTTGTTTTGCCAAAGCTTGGTCAGGCATAAAGGTTGGTTGGCGTTATGGACGGGCTTTGCCTCCGCTAGGTAGGGGGGGCACAGGTAGTACTTCCGATGGCACCAACTTGACTGTACCTAAACCCCCATTAGGGTCTAGGGGGACTAGGTAGGTCTGCTATAGAACACACGCGTAGAGTGCTGCTTTGGAGCTCCTGCCCCAAAATCACTAATTTTAGCAACAAAAAGAAAGTTAACCAAATAATATATTCTTTTGCTGGTGCAGAAAAAGTCCAAGTTACATCTGGAAGGATAAACATAAGCACAAATCTGGTTCAGATTTCACTAATCCCCAAGATTAAGAGGTCCTCTTGCTTCCACTGTAACACGAGTCTTCTGCACCCACACGACGCCCCTGGGTAGTGAACCCAATGTGCTGTTTTATGATGGGACTACCTTACAGATGAACAGTTACAAGATTTGATCCCCCAAAATCTCCGGCTTCAGGTCCTAAAAGGGAAGTTTTCCTCACCAAACCAAAATACCAAGTTGACATTATCTTCAGATATAAACCTTTAACAGCCAAGTTTTGAGATAGATGCATTTTATTTCTATCACTGTGAGACTGAGGAATAACCTGTATTTTCCCCACAGCTTTCCATTCGTTCTCCAAAGAGTAGCATACAACAGAAAAACATTAGGATTTTTTTTTGTTCAGATTTTTATTCAATAACCTGCTTACAGAAAATGAATAGAATTAAACAAAAGCTTACATTAAATACTATACAAAATATTAACATTGTTGAGGAGCTAGTCCCAGAACATGGGGGAGACTTTCCATAGCCTCAGCCATCTGCACTGCAGCTCATAGAACAAAACAAGAATATCTGAAGGTTTTCTTGGCTGCAATTCATTATGACACATGAGAACTGCAGCCCTTGACAGGCTCCTGTTCAGTACAATCTGGCAAGATGAAAGCAGTCAACTGTTTGTACTGTAATAAAAAAAAAAAAAAGGCAGTTTACAAATGAAAAACAATCAAGTATAATAAATACATTTCTCTTAAAAACAGATGAGCCCACAATCCTGGAACACACTTTTCAGACAGCAAAACCCATGATTTTCTGCTCTGGAAATGTACTTTATGGGAAATCCTCCATATCAATGATCTGTAAGTAATTATACCTCCAAAACCTTCCAGGAAAGAAGAGTAGATTACCATAGGAAGTTTCAACTGCAATCTTTGAGCAAAAGTCTTCAGAAGGATTCAGAAGCTTCAGACCAGAACATCAGCAATGATCAAGCTCCAGTACAGTCCATCACTGCCTTTTTTAGTACAGTTGTTATGACAGCTTGGATTTCCCCTCCCTCCAATCAATGTTTTTATAGAGCATTGTCAGTTTATGGAATTGACATTTTTAGAGCTATCAAAGGCCAACTTAAGAAGGAGGATCTTCTCCTCGAATAGCTTTGTACTTTGCCATGTCTTCTGGGAACACCTTTGTCAGTTCTTGAATTAACAGACTTTTAAATTTCTGGAAAGAGGAAAAAAGTATATACATCATCTGCACAATTTATTTAGATTTTATAAAGCAATGTTATCTGATGAACAGAAATATTCATAAACAACACAGTTCTACATTTCAGTGACTGAAGAGAATGGTACCCAAAAAAACCCTCAAAACTACACACACAAATAGAAAGTTATGTTTACAAAACTCACAGAAAATGCTTAAGCGAAATCTGCTAGGATAGCACCAGGCAAACTAAAATGCTTTTAATTTCCCATAAATTAACTAGCATTTTCACCCAGGAAATACAAAGTAGTTGGACTTCTCTGGCAAACTCTGCTGCATTAGTATCTGTCTGACCTTATTAAGCAAAGCCAATAAAGGATATGTCCTCTTGATTTGATATGGAATCCCCCCCACCTCCAAAAAGGAACTCGCACCTGGCTTAGAAATACATACTTCTTCCTACAACTTTTACAAGCACAGAGCATATCAAAAGAAAGAGAAGCTTAGAACATATGGAGATATATCTACATTCTGCAGCACAAGTTGCCATCCTCCACACTAATTTTAAATTCAGACAAAGAACGTTCCGAAACACAAACAGCCCTTTCTCAAATCTCATTAAACTTCCTTTTCTGATTGTATTTTCCCACAGTAATTCCAGCAGTTAAACAGCACAGCAGAATGCTTAGGTTCATACTAGATGAAAGTACAAGTTCAGAAAACCCTAAACACTGGCATATATTTTAACTAATTTTATAAAGATTAACTCATGGTTATATAGCATGTTTGACATTTTGATACTCTAAGATCCATTCAAGACTGGAAGAACACCCCTTCTGTTTTGCTTATTTCTAAATTTACACACATCACAATTGCCGATCTGTAACAGTATGAGGTACTCACTAGTATTCAAAACGAAAACAGGGCAAGAGGGGCGGAAAAAAAAAAAAAAAAAAAAAAAAAAACGCGACAGGGGGGGGGGGGGGAAGAGAGATCCGTAATGCTACATACAACTTTAACCAAAATAAAAATCATAGCGACATCTGCATCTCCCAACTGTGGGATGAATTATAACTTTCCTTTCCAGAAAAGGCTATATTAGCATTGATTAAGATACAGGGATGCAGAGCAATTTCCTAATACAAATCACCCAACAAGGTAATTTAATAACTGCACAAGAGAAAAATCCCCACATACAGAAAAACAAAAACTTATCAAGTACATTATAACATTAGTACTTTCATTATTTCTGCTTTACCTTCATTGTGTCAATTTTTCCTTTTACTTGCTCATTTTTAGCCAAAGCTCGCTCTAGACACTCTTTAGTGTAAAGCTGAGGATTGCGACCTTGATCTATGTATCTGAAAATAGAAGAGATACTACCTAAATAATCATATTCCTACAAAGATGTTCTCCAAGGTACAGAGTTATTCACCGTGCAGTCTTCTTGTTACTACTATTATCTGAAATGTGCATTTAAAAAAAAAAAAAACACATTTTAACTCGTCCATTTTCAAAAGACGGTTCAAGGAGGACTAGGCCATGGCCAGCAAACAGCCGTCTTGGTATGCTGTTTTAAATCTTTGTTTCCAAAAAGCCTGGAGCTTTGTAAAAAGTAGTATAAGGCAAAGAAAAAATATAACTACCCAGCTCCCCACAGGCAGGAAGTACATGTGAATGAAGAAAGATGGTCCTTCTCCAAGCAACTGAGGGCACTAACCATAAAGTAGCTTAGTACGTGGTGAGCAGTAAGCACATAGGAATACAGCACCCAGCAGTTCAAGGATGAGGAAGAAGTGTACATACCCTAGTAAAGGAGTAAAAATTAACACACTTATATAGGCAAACCTGTAAGTGTAGTTTTCCTTTGCAATATGAGTGCCTGACAAAGGGAAATTATATCACTGAATAAAGGAAACAGAACATTTAAGAACGTCACTATAGATTTATAGATAGAGTGAAAGCCCAACTGAAAAAAGTTCTGTATAGCCAGTAATACACTAGAATATAGCAAACCAGTGACATTTGGACTTACAAGAAATACTAGTAAATTGTCAGCTATATCATAAAAGCTGTCTTGTATAGCTCTCCCTCTACATGTATGATTTCGCTTTTAATGTTCTAATTCTCTGCCAACAAGAAGATTGCCACTACTGAAACTAAACACCTAAGTACTGGCCTAATTTATTTGCACCTGCAACTTTAAATCCCGATTCCAACCTAGTGTAAAAGTATATCACCAAAATGAAAGCTTACTTAATAAATCACTAGAGTCGGCAGAATCTGTATTACTGCCTACATATGTAAAGTCAATATAAATTAAACAAAGACGAAAAGGAAAAAAAAAATAAAGTAGATACGAAAGCAGGTGTATAATTTATCACTTCTCTTACCCTTCCGCCTTCTCACAGGCTGAATGTACTTCTTACCTTCTTCTGCCTGCTCACATTCTCGTGAGACATTCAGAAGACGGAGTTTAAGAAACAAGCAGTCCTCAGGGAAAATATCCACGCTGCAAAGACACGCTGCCTCCAATCACCCCCACTACAGCATCTTCCCTTCCAGGTACAAAGTTACTTACTCAAAAACTTCCAAGGGCACGCTGATATCGTGGAGCTGCTGCCGGCATTTGTCGATATCCTGCAAGCCTGTCACCATGAAATTCCTGTAAGAAGAAAACCGGTCGGTTTTAGCGAAAGACGGGTGTACTGCGCTAACGCTAACACCGGCTGCTAGGCCTGCGACACGAAACCCCGCGAGGGAGACCCCGGCGAAACCGCTCCTCCCACGTTTCGCTACGGCGGAAGGGTGACAGATCCGCCGGCCGGGGCCTCCGGTACCCTGAGGCAGCAGGCTGGGGGGCGGCGGCAAGGGCCCCGCGGCCTGGCCTGGCAACGGAGAGGGGTTGGCAGAGCGGCAAGGCCCTCACAATTTCTGGTTGAGACCAGCCTGGCTGCTGGGCTGGAAATCGCTGACGATAATGCCGAGCTGCCGAATGTTCTCCACGAACTTCTCCAGGTGCTCCTCCAAGGAGTCGAACTTCTCCGCCATCGCCATAACAGCGGCCCCT
>NW_010519750.1:0-18229 GCF_000687285.1 Phaethon lepturus
TTTACCCAGTGAAGAGTGAACCTGTCTAAGCTGCGAGCTACCAGTTTCTCCAGGAGAATGCTGTGGGAGACACTGACAATCCTGTAGTACCCGGGCTCCTCCTTCCGGCCCTTCTTGTAGATGGGCGTCACATTGGCGAGCCTCCCGTCGTCTGGAACCTCCCGTTTTAATCAGGACTGCTGATAAATGATGCAGAGTGGCTTGGCAAGCTCCTCTGCCAGCTCCCTCAGTACTCTTGGGTGAATCCCATCAGGCCCCATAGACTTGTGGGTGTCCAGGTGGCTTAACAGGTCCTTAACTGTTTGCTGCTGGATTATGAGGAGTTTATTGTGCTCTCCATCCCTGTCTTCCAGCTCAGGGGGCTGAATACCCTGAGTATACTTAGTCTGGCTATTAAAGACTGAGGCAAAGGAGGCATTAAGTACCCCAGCCTTTTCCTCATCCTTGGTGACAATGTTCCAATAGGGGATGGAGATTCTCCTTGCCTCTCTTTTTGTTGTTAATATATTTGTAAAAACATTTTTTGTTGTCCCTTATGACCATGGCCAGATTGAGTTCTTGATTTTGTTTGTTCTGAAAAGGTTCCACTGAGTTATTTTGACTTATATATATTATATAGCTTGAACCCTGGAGAGAATTTTTGCAGCCCGTTTTGGCCCTTGAACAGACTTGGTGCATCTTTGGTTATTCTTCTGAGCTAATTTTTTACAATTTTTGCTCTGGAATTGCCTTTCATGTGTTTTAGCATACCTGTTACCCCCAGATAAAAGATCACAAACCCTCACTAACTTCATTTAGAGGACTCATGTTCGATATACATATGTTCCCAGCATCCCCAGCAATGAAAAACTGCAGTGGTGGTGGCAAAGCATGGGAGCGCTACCTGGTTCCCCCATAGATTTCCTGTTAAAGAAGATGTTTCCTGGAGATAATGACCATGACATTTTTTCCAATATGATCTCTCAGACTAACACAAGTGCCCTTTTCAAAAATAAGCATACCCAAGTACAGTTCAATGGTTGCATAGCCTAGACCATAGCTTGATGCTGTGATGGTTTAAAGAGGCAAATTTCTGTTGACTATCTGAAGATCACTCAAGTCTTTTTTATTTCTTTCCTCCTGCTTTGCAATGGTCTGCTTTACCCAGCCATCTGTATGACACATAGCACTCCTCTTAATTTGCTACGTCTACCATACCTTCATTTACCAGATTTTTCCCTGAAAACTTCCTACCAGAGTATTTCTACCTGGACAGTTTCCACAACAGCTAACCTGTGGGCTAGTCCACAAACCAAGTCTGCTGCTGCCCAGCCTCATGCCACAGGTTCTCAGGATCACTGTTGTAACCCAGGTGTGGCTGGAAAAACAAGGTATTGGCATTGCTGCTGGAACTGGCATCAGGATTAAAAAATGCCTTTGGGGGATACTGCTACTTCACTGTTTTATGACATGTTTTCCAGTGTAGAAAGGAAAGGGCAAGTTTTGGAGTAGGAAAGTGAATGAAATGCATAGTTTCTGTCTTGCAAACAGTACAAAATATTGGCCCAGCATTGTAGTGGGGCTAACAGAAAAACAATATTTGTCTGTTATGCCAAGAGAATATCTCTAAGTGCTTTCATTTCCTATAATTGCTTTCACCAAACATGTTTTTTGGTCTAATTTGGACATGTTTTTTGGTCTAATTTGGGGCTGCAGCCAGGCACATCTTCAAACAAACAAATTAATAAGCTCTTCCTCATGAGGACAGACTGACTTGAAGTGTGATTCAAGCAGCTACACTGAAGTAATTTTAAATGATACATACTCTTCTGAATAAAAATTAAATAAAAATAGGTCAGCATGAGAGAGTAGTGAAAATATCCTGGCACTAAGTCAAAATAAAATTGGAAACTAAAGGTACAATGTTGGAATGACACAAAGAGAAAAAGAAACCCACCTCAGAATAAAACATTGAAGTCACAAATTGAAATTGAAACATTGAAACTAGATGGGAAAAGTGGACAAAAAAACCCAAACCCACAACTCTGTAGGCTCATAAAAATAGAGAAGTGAAAATGTGTCTATTTTTAATCATGCCAAAAACTTTTAGCCAAACGTTTGCCAAGTTTATCTTTTTTCAGATAAATTTCTGCAGGTTTTTTCAAACACAAATTGAAAACTCTATAGGTAATTAGGAAACAGACTACAGATTAAAACATGAGAAAGGAAAAAGTCAAAGATGGGATGAATCATAGAATCATAGAATCTTTGAGTTGGAAGCGACCTTTAAAGTTATCTAGTCCAACCCCGCTGCAATGACCAGGGACATCTTCAACTAGATCAGGTTGCTCAGAGCCCCATCCAACCTGATCTTGAATCTTGCCAGCAATGGGGAGTCTACCACCTCTCTGGGCAACCTGTGCCAGTGTTTCACCACCATCATTGTCAAAAATGTCTTCCTTCTATCTAGTCTAAATCTGCCCTCTTTTAGGTTAAAACCGTTACCCCTTGTCCTATCATTACAGGCCCTGCTAAAAAGTCTGTCCCCATCTTTCTTAAAAGCCCCCTTCAGGTACTGGAAGGCTGCAATAAGGTCTCCCTGGAGCCTTCTTTTCTCCAGGCTGAACAACCCCAACTCACTCAGCCTGTCCTCATAGGAGGGGTGTTCCATGATCCCTCTGATTGTTTTTCTGGCCCTCCTTTGGAGCCGCTCCAACAGGTCCATGCCGTTCCTGTGCTGAGAGCTCCAGAGGTGGACACAGTACTCCAGGTGGGGTCTCAGCAGAGCAGAGTAGAGGGCCAGAATCACCTCCTTTGACTTGCTGGCCATGCTTCTGATGCAGCCCTGGATATGGTTGGCCTCCTGGGCTGTGAGCGCACATTGCTGGCTCATGTCCAGCTTTTCATCCACCACTACCCCCGGGTCCTTCTCGGCAGGACTGCTCTCAATCCCTTCATCCCACAGTCTGTATTGATATCGCGGGTTGCCATGATCCAGCAGCAGGACCCTGCACTTGGCCATGTTGAACCTCATGAGGTTCACACAGGCCCATTCCTCGATCTTGTCCAGATCCCTCCGGATGGCATCCCATCCCTCAGGCATGTCAGCCGCACCCCTCAACTTGATATCATCAAGGAACAAGAAAGAAATCTTTGAAAGGAAACTGGAAGAAATGTGGACATTTCAAGGTTTGTAGATAACACAGTGCCAGGCAGATTTGGTTTGTACTGAAAGAGCTGTTGCAGAGACCAGATTCAGCATCGAGGCAGCCTTACATCTAGAATAAAAGCCTCTACTTGTGTTATTTGGACATAAAGACCTGGACACAATGTGAGTGTGTGATGTAGTGCACTGCTTGGCCATGATGCCTGAGTCAAGAGTAACAAAGAAAAGTCTTCTGTGTGACTAATAATATACACATAATTGCCATACAACAAACTATGTCATAGGCAAGACAGAATGGAGAAGCTTCCAGTATTCAAAGATTTTAGCAACAGTCATGGTAAAGAAAGTAAAGGTATTCAAAATATTATATAAACAACTATGGCTTTGTTGTAGCGTATTATGCTGTCTGCAATCCATCACTTTAATACAGACATTTGCTTTTCAGTCTGCAAATAGAGAACAACTAGTATTTGTTATATGCATTCAGCATCCTGAAGAAATAATCTCTTTTGTGTCTGATGCAGAAATTCGTTCTCTCCACTATTAAAGTAGATGTGCATGTGTAAAAAGAGTCAAATATCACACTGTGGTTTCATGAAGATGTGGTAGCTTTGCCTTTGCTCATGGAGATGTAGATATTTCATTGTACTCTTTTCACACAGATTAGTAAACACAGTTTGTGAGAATACTTACAAGATAGCCATGTAAAACAATTGTATATCAAGTCTATCAGTTATATTCTGAATTCCGTCACAGTTTTTATCTGTTGTTAAATATTAAAATCTAAGTAGTGAAGTGAACATTTAAAGAACTCTTTAAAATCTTTTCAGAGCTTTAACTTTTGTATGTCATAGAATTATAATACAGATGCAAAATTTTTGTCTTTAAAATGTACTTATGCAAATCCCACTGAACAGGGAAATGAGTACACAGAGATATGGAATATAAGCACAGGGATGCAGCAGAGGATGGATGTACAAATGTTGTAAGTGCCTCATATAAAAACCTGGCACAACCATCTGCTGGTTTCAGACCCAGCGAAAAGCTTGCTTCATATCTCTAGTACAGCGCAATCTATATTTGTGCCCTGTTCAAAAATGGCTGACTTTAATCACGGGTATGGTTAGTAGCAGCAAGTTGTTTGTAATTTTTTTGTCTTCTTCCTCCTCTTCCATTTTGTTCATTGTTCCAAGCAAGCCTGGAACAATATGTTTCATTGTAGGTCTTCCCCAGTGTTAAAAACTCTCTATATAGTTTCCCAAATATATTGCACCCTGGCACATTTTCTTGTAACAAAATCATGTACCACTTATATAAAAACTAAGGTTGACTGGAGAAATGGTTCAGTGAAAGAGGAAAGGAGAAGCTGGATGCCTGTGATGTTTGCTGGAGATGCTGTTACCCACCACGCGCACAAGCTGTCGACCTTTGAGATTTCTGACTCCAGTGCTCCGGCAACTGAGGGAGCTCAGGGCATGGGGCAGGCAGGGACGGCGTCGCTGCCCAGCGTGGGAAAACCCTCTGTGCTGCAGGCAGCTGATAGGTAATGTATAGGGGCAGTTCTGCTCTGGGGCGACTCAGCCTCCCCTTTGCCTCAGTCTCTCCCCCTGTATTTCCTCCTGCTTTTTTTTTTTTCCAGTTATGATTACACACATGATGCAGATTTTTTAAGGCAGTTAAGACATGTTTAATTCTCCAACTGTTTGGGGCTTTTTTAAGCTTTCAATTTCCTTTATGTTTTTCTTCATCTCCCAGTTACTTCTGCCCTATAGTACTGCTGAACTTTGATAAAGCAATGCTGGATCTAAGTCTATACAATTATATTCAGATTATGAACACCCAGTCAATTTTTTTGCTAGGAATTGATAGGTTGGTTAACCCAAAAATTGAGATAATCTTTAGAACCTCTAAAAGCTGATATTTGAACTCTGTTTCTACCCAATCTACTGCATAATGGAATGGGCTGAACTGGTACCTTTTTATTTCTGCACCTATTCGCATTGCAATTGTTCTCTCAGAAAGTGATTTGTTTTGTGCTGCTTTCCATTCACATCACGACCCAATCAAACCACAGAATATAGGAAAGATCAAAGTAGTACAGCATACTCGCCTACAGTAATTCACAGAATATATGAGGCATTAAAATTTTCATTCCTCATTCTCGTAAGAAAGACTATAAAGGTAACAGAAAATGATGCAGAATATGAATCTGTTCTTGAGACAATGATTGTATCAAGAATGGGAAACAGTATAAACCAACAGACCCTTTCTTGTTACTGTCTTTATCACACAGAATGCAGCCCTTGCTTGTGTCATTCACACTTTTATTTCCTTTTCATATTCTCCTGGTATATTTTTCTTAAACAGAAAGCACAATAGAAGAAAAAAATCTAACACACTTTTGCAGGAGGTAATAATTTCCCCTCTTGAAATGTCTGGTTTTACTTAGAAAAATTCTGCCCGGTACATAATAGAAAAGAGGTGGACAGGAAGGATAAAAGTTGTAATGAATATGGCTTAACACACAGTCCTGATCTGAACTACATCTACAGACGGGATCTTAAAATGCAAAAGGAGACTGGAATTGGAAAGAAGTGGAAATAGTCAATGAAAATAAAAGTCTGGTAAGACTTCACAGAAACAGGTTCTGCAAGATCTAAATGGTATGTTGGAAGATACATACAAATATGAAGGCAAAGCTAAAAAAGTATGTACAAAAATTTTTGTAAGAGATTTTTTTAACTGTGTAATTGCTTTTCTCTGTGGTTTTTTTGGTGGTTTTTTTTTTTTTATTATTTTTGAATGTGAAAAGCAGGTGTCATATTCCAGGGATTTGTTCCAAGGCCCATTTGAATTCCTGGAAGCTTTTCGTTCATTGCAGGGGGTTCTGGCTTACAGGGGAATTATACAGAACTGTGACAAAAGAACAGCAGACCACTGGATCATGAGCTGGTTATGACATTTCAGCTCCATGCCACTAGTACTTGAAGTGCAACACCATGCATTAGCACTGTGCTTTAGAGATTGCTCTTGTAAAGCACAAAACAACTTGGCCCTCATTATACCAAACCAATTTAACACATGCTTACCTTTACCTGCAAGGTCCCATTCAGTCACAACTGGTGTTTTAAAATTACTCACATACCTGTTCGTATCAACCGCCACTGTGAGATCTGGTCACTATTGTTGTGGTCTCTGTCTCTGAGAGTGGTCAGGTATGTCACACTTTTAATACCCTATTGACTCATTTTTATTTGGCTACTAATATTCATCATAATTCATATCAGCTCTGACTTTAGAAGCTTTGCTTCAAAATTGTCTCGCTTTGGAGTTCTGTAACTATTAGTACACATTCAGTTCAGGTACATGGGTATTTGGGGCACTTAATATGATTCTTATTTCATATTTCATAACTATTACCTCGTCACAATCAAGCAAGCATTTACGCCACTATTCAGTGTAATACACTCTGGACAGCCCCATGTTTATTTGGCAATCAGTATTACCATTCCTCTCTTTCTTGTGTTACACAACTTTTGCTAATTTAAAATACCATCATTAGCAGAAAGCGAAGTCCACGGCGTACATACATCTTTCCAGGACAATAGACTTGCTTACTGCAAATAGGTCTGCAGTCAGATGTCCTACAAAGACATGATATGCCTTATCATGTATGCTAAATCTTAAAAACTATGTTATCAGAAATAAAATAGGCAAACCTTTTTTTAACAATGAGAGAAAGACACCATATTTAAATGTCTCATATGATTAGGTAATATGCCACCCAAAAATTAGTTTGTTAGACTTAACTGAGATGAAAGTCTCCACTAACTGTGAAAGGACCATCTGCTCACCTTGTGAATCTACATATCCACCAACAGTATAAAATATTCAACAGGAAATATTAACATTGTCTGCACACTTTGCCAGTGTTTCTTTTCTAGATATTGATCCCACAGAATCAATGTGTTGGTAGAGATATTAGTCCACCTATCTTCATGGACTTTTATCTTCTAATCATCTTCTTAAGATACAGAAGTACTGAGAAATTTTGATGGTGGTGTTGCAGATATTTTCTATCTACTTTGGATCTGCTCTTAAGGTTTAGGACATTTTCTTCCAGTATGAGTGTTCAGGCACACAAACATGTAAAAGAGGACTCCATGGTCACCTGCTGAATAATTTTCTTTGACTTGTCATGAGGATTCAGGCAGAATTCAGGTTTCTGTCAACCTTGTCTGGGTTACAACAGAGATTTAGGAGAGAGATAATGTCCATCTCTTCAGAACAGGAAATCTGTGAGTAAAGCTGATGATATAGCAAGAGGAAAATGCAGAGAACTTCAACCAGCAAGTACTTTATGGAGATAAGTGACAAGTTAGCTGTTCTTGACTTGTCATGAGGATTCAGGCAGAATTCAGGTTTCTGTCAACCTTGTCTGGGTTACAACAGAGATTTAGGAGAGAGATAATGTCCATCTCTTCAGAACAGGAAATCTGTGAGTAAAGCTGATGATATAGCAAGAGGAAAATGCAGAGAACTTCAACCAGCAAGTACTTTATGGAGATAAGTGACAAGTTAGCTGTTCCTGGGAACGAGACTGATTTCATTGGGTAGAAATTTAAGCAAGAAGTAACTCATCCCAGTTGTAATAGATGTTTCATGTCAGATAAAGACTAATTAGCAAAAAATACTTGCTAGTATCTAACAACTAATAGATAATATGTATCTTATTACACACTTGTTAAACATCAACAGAGCAGTTTGAATAATATATTGGCATTTCATTCACATAAAGCTGTCTTACTAAGCCTAAATTAAATTCCTATTTGAGAGACTTAATTTAAAGTGTGACTGTTTTCTCTAATGAACTGCCAATTTGTTTCCCCACATTGCACGTTCTAATTCATGCTTATGATGATGTCTAAAAACATATGGGTACCAAATGTGGTTATGCCTTATGTCTATCATCTTTGAGGTACCCTAAAGGTCCCTTAAACCTTTTCAGTTTTCTCTCTGGAGATGTTAATTTACATCACATGACCCAAAACTCCAACATTTTATCAAATGAATTTATTGTGATGAGCACAGTGGATAGCTCTAGTTGATCCGTCCAGAGACTCTCTACTCTTTAGATAAGATCAACCCCTATTCTTATAATTTACAAATTGTTCCCAGATATCAGACATCATCAGCTTTGTTATTTTCGTACTGCAGTAAACACAAAAGGAGAAAGAGACATAAAAGGTAAAAGGCTTTTTGCGGCATAAAAGAGAATGCAAGGTTGATGTATCCTTTGCTCATGGTATTTTTTGGCAAAAGATACAATAATGCAAGTATCTTTCTGATTGATTAAAGTATTGAAGCGTATTCTTTGCTTCATAAATAATGCTCTATTACTTTTCTTCAAAGACAAGTAAACCTTGACAGACTGACCTTTTTCAGGGCAGAGAGTTGTTTCAGTGCCATAAATTATACTGTAAAACGAGTGGAAATGCTACTGAGAAGTGTGTGACAAAATAAGATTAAAGATTACTACACACAAAAGATTGTTGTTTTATTAATGGAGTCCTGTCAGTAGGATGAAAAATTCTCAGCTTTTTACTGGATGCTGAGATCACGTCAAACAGAAAATTATGAATGCATTTTCTAAAAGGCAACCAAATGTATCAAAATAACAATGCACTGATTAGTTGCCTTCCCCCTACTTTTATGTATTCACTTAAAACAATTTCAGTGTTTTTCAAATAAAGTTTAAGTGCTGCAGTTCAGCTTGTAATTCTAAAGGATCATACAGCCTGTTGGCCTGTGATGTTACGGGCAGGTGTATGAACACTACATGAAGACACTTTCCTAGAACAGAAGCATAGGCATCTGGTTTGTCAGGATATATTATACCAAGAGGAAAAGCATATAGTATTTTTGTGTCCATTATTGTAACCAATAAGCACTCAGTCTGGGAAAGTCAACAAGGATTTGAGAAAGCAAGACAGAGATATCCATGGAAAAATGATATTAGCTTAAATAAGTAGCATTAGACTTTCTTAAATAATATTTGATAACTCGACAAATGTCTTTGTCACTCCAACATGTAAAACCTTGTGAAAATGAAAAGAAACAGCACAGAAGCTCATTTAAAGTGGAAGAGTTTGATATGTTTATTTATAGGAAGCCTGTGGATTTGTTTTGCTTTATGTTTTTTTCTCCCTCTCAATCAATTTACCTGAAAGTTCTAATCAATGGCTTTTGGATCAGTGACATTTATTGAAATGATAACTAATGTTGGGAAATCAAGGAAAATGAATACAGCATGGAACCTAAGTGAACAGTATAGAAATCAAAGCTTTTCTTGATATCTGAATCAGTACAGTTCACTCAAATAATAATAATAATAATTAAAACACTGTAGTAGTGCCATGGAACAAACCCATGTTACACAAAGTCATTATAAATCACTACCCCGTACAGACCATTATTAAGATGACTGGATAAGATGCCCATGTATTGGCTTTCATTATTGTTAGCAACAAAGGCCTGGATCAGAATTACCCCTATTACTGTAAGCCCTACAACAATGACAGGAAGTGTCAGAAGCTGTAAACACATTTCAAAAGACATGACAGTTCTTGAATACAAGAGCCAAAGGCTAAAATAATGATTAGAACGGATGCGTTTGCTCACAATTCACCATCTGATGCAAATGCTACTTTGTACCTGGGGCCAGCCTTGGGCATTGCCCTGGGTGAACATCAGGAGATGGTGCCTGTCCCCCAAGCCCACTGGTCTTTCTCCTCACATTTCTTTTTCTTTCTTTTTTTACCTTCAAATTTCTTATTTAGCTTAACATACTGAGCTCAATTGTCTCCTAAGAAATATTTATATAAAGCTTGCTAGTGTACATGACCTTTCTGTTGAATCTTCTTTTTCTTTAGATTTCCTACAGTCCTTTTCCTTTCTGCTAATAGCATATCTGATCATATATTTTCCATCCTGCTTCTCAATATTTCCCTTCAGATTTATTCTTGTGAAGAATAAAAAGCATCCATCTTTCTGAATTCCACCAGCTATCTCCAACTTCTGACTCTCTGTTCAGTGCCCTCTGTGCAAAAATCCCCACAGTCCTGTCTCTCCTTCTGTTGGCTGTCCTTCCGTATTCTCCTTTGCAGATCTGCATGTGAGCACAGACCTGATGTTTTCCAGCTCTGTCATCTCCATCTCACTGTCGTGGTTTGGCCCCAGATGGCAGCTAAGCCCCACGCAGCCGCTCGCTCACTCCCCAACGGTGGGATGGGGGAGAGAATCAGAAGAGTAAAAGTGAGAAAACTCATGGTTTGAGATAAAGACAGTTTAACAGGGAAAGCAAAAGCCGCGCACACAAGCAAAGCAAAACAAGGAATTCATTCACCACTCCCCATGGGCAGGCAGGTGTTCAGCCATCTCCAGGGAAGCAGGGCTCCATCGTGCGTAATGGTTTCTTGGGAAAACAAACACATAACTCCAAATGGCGTCCCTCCACCCCTCCTTCTTCTTTGTCCCAGCTTTATATACTGAGCATGACATCATATGGTATGGAATATCTCTTTGGCCAGCCTGGGTCAGCTGTCCTGGCTGTGTCCCCTCCCAGCTCCTCGTGCACCCCCAGCCTTCTCTCTGGGCAGGTCAGCACGAGAAGCGGGACAGTCCTTGACTACTTAGCAACAACTCAAAACATCAGCATGTTATCGACATTTTTTCATCCCAAATCCAAAACACAGCCTCACACTAGCTTCTATGAAGAAAATTAACTCTATCCTGGCTGAAACCAGGACACTCACATGGTTTTAATTTTCTGAGCAACATGAAAACACATCTACTATTCCCTTCATCGCATTGCTCATCATGTCGGTTCATTCTCCTTCCTAGGAAACTCCTAGATAAATTACTAAAGAATTGCATCTGAGTTTGGGAACTCTACAGATGTCTTTTTTACATTAAAAGATCTCCTTCTTTATTGCAAAATATTACTGGCATATTTCTGCAGATTTCCACACAGATCTCTTGATTGGGTACCTCCTGAATACTAAATAATTTATCACACAGCCATACTTGATGGGATACTTATTTTATATGCATAAATCCCAAGTACCTTGCCACACTATATCTTCATTCACAAGCACCCCACATAACATAGTTGTTCCCCACAGCCAGACATCCCCTCGTTCACAGATTACCTGCACTCCCACAGACTGTACTCTCTACGGAGAAGGCTTTCCCGTGTGCCAGGAGGCTGCTTGGAGGAAATACTACCCATCATCCTCCGCAAGTGAACAGTGTTAATCTGGCCTTCCTAAATGTCATGGCTTGAATGAATCCCAACTGATTTGCTAGATAATTGGAATGATCAAAGAGATATGAATTCTAGACCCCATTCTTGCCTTAGTAGGTTAAGCTGCTGAGGTCTGGGCTTAATCGGGTGATTTCTGAGGGTAAAATAATGAGGACAAGAAGACAATGAAATGGAAGGAGTTGTCATGTTCTAATACAGGGTTATAGCACAGAGAAGGTGTGTTTTAGGTATAATAGACTTAACAATGTAACTTTGAAGACCCTTTGGGGAGTAGCCTTTCAACTGGCTTATAAATTGGATAAATAACATGTATTTATTTGAAATCAGATATGAATTTTGCAATATTTGGAACAACATGTTAAGGAGTGCTTTTTTTTAATGTTCAACCAGCTCTGGTTTATTTTACTAGACCGTATGGTTTATTTTCCCTCTTGTCTTCTCTATTCTGCAGCCACATGGTCTGTCTGTAGGATGGAGTCAGCTCTCTTTGTTCCAGATGTTTAGAAAAAGACACAGACAACTAAGATATGTACACATAAAGGAAGCTTAAAAAGCTTGGTGGTGCAAGAGCTTCACATTTGCTATTTCAAAGCTTCTGTCATTCCCTACAGTTACATGTACGTCCAGCAGTTATTTGGAAACCATGAGTTCTCATACAAGGAAAGACTCTTTCTATGCCAAGCAACAGTGATCTGTTCACTCATATTAACAAAAAGCTATTCAGACGTTCGATAATAACTTCTAAATTCTTAACATTTTTAAGCATTTATGACTCAGGGCTTTAGAGAACATCTTTGATGATAAGCATTGTTAAATTCATAGCCACAACAATGACTTAAAGTGAAGCTGGAAAAAGAACATTGTAGTAACTATGTATACAGAATGCAACTGAATGGGAAATATGAGATGTTACTTTGATAATGTCAAACACTGGAACATTGTTCATTCTGGTTTTGTACAGAACAAACTTCAGCATCTTCCTGAATCATATATAAAACTATTTTTTAATGTTTTTGAAGTAATAATAATTTAAATGGCATTTTAATTCACAGGCACATGCTGTCTTTCTCTAATGTTCCTCAGATTTTATAAAGACTTGACATTTTTCTCCAAACTGAATTACAGGTACCTAATTAATGTACAGAAGTCTTTTATGTGTGCACTTAATGGTCTCTTGTACTCCTTAAATTGATAAAACCTTCACATGCTCTGCTATGCTGTCCCATATATTAAACGCATAGAAACAAAGTCCTCTCATGCTGTGTCTTTGCTTAGTCAATGCTGAATTCCTTCAACAGAAGGAATGATATATGCATAAGAGCCATTCTGCTCCCTACAATCCATACAGAGAATGCAAGAAAATTTCCATACCATTGTATTCTTAGTCATACAGAAAAATTACAGCTGCACTCTTTACAAAGCAAATGAACAACATTCAGCTAAATTGATCCCAGTCACAGTGGAGAGAGCACACAGATGAATTTGCCCCACTGAATTTTAAAATCAGCATGTTAAGATAATTTTAAGTTACTCAGCATTTTGTGATTCCAAGAATTACATTCTGAGTTGGTTTTGTTTTGAAACATTATGCCGGACATCAGAGCCAAAAGGTTTATAAAAGAGATGGGATGCAATAAAACTCAACTTCATTTTATTATTCTATCAGCTTAGCTTGACCTACAACAACCATGCAATGGGTTTCTATTAGACAGTTCCTCACTTGCTAAATAAATTGGACCAAAGCTGATTTTCTTGACTAGAAAATTCTCTAATGTTGGCTAAAGAATTTCATCTCTGTCTATAAATATTAATGTACTTAGTAATAAATTACACACATGAATGGCACTTTATTACTTGAAACAAAAGTATTAAAAGCTTTATTTAAATTGCACAGAAAAAAATAATGTAATTAAGGTCAACTAAGCAAGGCCAACCCTACATATACTAAGTGTCTGGAGCAAAATTTGGACTCATAACCCACTGTTTTTCCCACACCAAACTGTCTCAGCTATCAACCCAGTATTCCAGCTGTGTCTTTTCCTCTTACAAAGCATTTATTTCTGCTCATTCACCTGGACCTTTTATTCCTGCTTCTGATTTAAAGTTTGTGAAAGGATTGTGAGAAGGAGTGCTGAAATAAGTGTGCTGAAAAGGGTTCTGGGATCCATGTGAAATCCAGAGACATCCACGCTCCATGGCGGAGAACAATCCCTGAGAATCTCTGTTCAGAAGAATGGAAGAGCTGAGGGACTGATGGAGAGAAATCTTTAAAAATCTGACAATATACATTCAGTGCTGAATTCATTGAGAATAGAGGAAGCATTACCAGCATCATCTGAGTGCCTGTGTGGAAATGTGGCACCCTAAAATCTATCAGCATAGACTGCTCTTAAAGGTCTCTCTCAAAGTAAGTAATAGAGAGGAAATGTGTCTTATAAAAAACTGCCTTATGCAGACTTCCTTACTTTTCCCGATGAAAGTATGTTTCAGAGTAATAGTAACTAAGAAAACATGTCACCATCTGAATATATTTGTGCTCCTGTGTACTTTTCTGGTTTCATCTGAGTGAACAACACAGACAAAACATGATTGGGATTCTCTTGTTTCTTGAACAGCATTGTAAAAAGTGTTCACTGTTCCAAAACGAGGACTGAGGGCATTTCTGGGCTTGTGAAACCTATATTACTAGTGATGGGTGGAAAGGAAGAATCCAATCTCTCAGACATGCAGCTGAATTTGAAAGGGTAAAATGGATACTTAGAAGAAGAAAATGTGTTTTCTCTGATCAGAATGTGCTTGAAAGTAGTGAAGAACTAGAGATACAATCCAGACAGATGCCCAGCTGAGTTTAGAAAAAGACTCTTAAGCTTCTCAGCTAGCAGGAACCCAGTCATTTTTAAAAATACTACTAAGTGCCTATCTGCATCTTTGAGCATCTAAAATGCTGTCAATGAGACTATCACCATGAAACACATTCCTTCAGGCTGTCTTCATTTCCCATCCTTCAGGCCGCAAAACCCCTTAGTGTGAACTGGACTTTCAAGCTATGGCTGAAATTAGGGTGTTAAAAAATATGGTTTGCTTTAGCTCACAACCGCTACTAATGGCCAAATATTCTGTAAATACTTATTCTGATTTGTGACAGATTATGAAAATTAGCTGTTATAAATCCCTAAAACAATGAATCCACTCCAGAAAGTAGTAAGTAATGCACAGGTTAAATAATTTAGCAGGAAAATAATAATTTCTTGCTCTTCTGTATTTAATTTCATTTTAGTAAGAACACAAGAACAGTTCTTGTGTGTCAAGAAATGTGTATATACCAAGTGACAACCATTTACATAAAGTTTTTCAATAAAGACCACTCAAATAACATTGTTGGAAATTTCACTGGGGCTTACTTGCTGTTCAGTGGAAATACTGCATTTTCATTTGTTCCTAAATTTTCACTTAAAGTTTCTAGAATTTCTTGAAAATACAATTAGATAGTAAAAATGTGGCCATTGAAATACAATAAATAATTATATTTAGGATGCTGGTATATCTGTCAGTATTCAGAAACAGGAATACTCACTGAGCCTGGTAGTCTAGATCACTGACTCAGCTTCCCTCTAGTAGATAAAGTAAGAGGAAAAAGAAATAGCATCTTTTCTTCCTTGTTTCTGGCAGTTACTTCTGTTGAATAGGTGACTTCATCTTTCCCTTACTCTGTTTGTAATTCTAGGATGATTGCCAATGACACATTTTCACAACTATTCAAAGGCATCATTCAAGACTTGTTTACACAAAAATTGCCAGAGAAAATAGTCACCTGAAATACAGTTCCCCTTTCTCTGTGGTCAGTGCTACCCATCAGAAGTAGCACTAGGATTTTATTTTTTTTCTGTAGCAATTAATAGGAAATTGCCACCATCCATCATTTTTTATACAACTGATATTCATATCCACTAGGGAAATATATGAAAGACAAATACCCGAATTGCTTAAGGTTGATCTCAAGGTCAGTCAAAATGATCCACAGGAAACATTTACAGGCAGCTGAAATTGCTTATAATTTGTCAGTAATCTTTTGGAGCAGTCTATTGTAGATAAGTTGTGTCTTGATAATTTGGAGTGGCCAACATGAGTTTTGATTCAAAGAGACAGGCTTTGAGTAGGTTAAATGAAAGTGAACGCATTTATGTAATCTTAAGCCTTCCAAGGCAGGGAGATCAGTGGTAGACATCTCCCAGTGGTGCTCTCTTATGCTGTGTGGGTTGATGCACTAGTTTGATTTAATACCAGATTATAGAGCCATAACCTTGTACTTCTTTTTTGTTTACTGAAAAAAAAGCACTGTGATTTGAAAAGATGTCATTTGTGTGTTTATAGAAGACTTGCCAATAGAGCATATTTGAAACAAATGTGCCTCGGAACCATAGCAAATCTGTAAATCGGATGTTCAACTGTTTTTAATATACATTTTGAAAATGTCACTGTTTTCCCCATATGAGATGATGACCTACCACTGTAGAAGTTTTGCATACAAGAAATAAGACACTAAGTAAAACGGAACCATTGTATCACTACAACAGGAAAACACATTGAAAATTCAGTAACATAAACTCCTGGTAGAAAAATAAATATGTAATTTTTGTTGGGCTCCAGAGAGGAGCGATTTATGGATCAAATCACCAAGGGAGTCAAAAGAACAGTCAGAGCAAGTATTAATGTAGTGGAGCAGTCATCCAGTGTTAAGATTAAGGGAAGAGAACTAGAGGGCATTTTCATTTTTTTAATGTTAACATTTGTCAGCTATAAAGAAGGGTAATATCAGATACAGTCAAAAAGATTCTATGATTTTGGACGCTACACCCTCAGCACTTGGAATTAACCTTTGAAAATTCAGTCCTTTGGGGATTTTTTTTCTCCCACATGCTTTTTTTCACCTTTATGTTTAAATGAAAACACCGTGCCTAAATATTAGAGTACTGGGCACTTCCAAACAGCTTAAAATAGGAATATAGGGGCAGTTATAAATTAATAGCTTTTTTTTTTTAAGTCAGGAGAAATCTCTGAAAAATGCCAGAATTCATTCAAATTCTTCTACATTTGTTGAAGGAAATTCATCTCTGTGCAGTTTTCCTATAGTTGCTTTATGATCTGCATCTGAGTGAATTCAATCTGAAGAAGATTTAAAGAAATGCTAAATTACCCCATTTTCTCAGCACGTTAATTTTTTGTTCATCTTGTTTAAAATTGCAGATTATTTCTTCACATAATTTTTAAAACGTCACAGCCTCCTAAGAAAAACCTATGTAGTTCACTTCTGAGAAAAAACATCTGTTCCTCACATTGCCCCAGTAGCCATCCTCTGCACATCTTCTAGCTTTTACCACCTTTTCTAGGAAATGGAAAATCAAAATTATATGTTAGATCTGTTGCCACCGGTGTCTTGTACAGCATCACTGACAGATTTTTGTATCTACTGGAAATATGTCCAGTATTACATGTTATGAATGTATCTGTTCTATTTATTTGATTTGTGGGTTTCTGTTATGCAATTTTGGCAACTGATCTGCAATTCTGGCATCCTATGGTAAATTTATCCAGTCCTTCTCTCAGCCATTTCCACATGCTGACTACCAGTTTTTAGTGCTTGAAGTCTGTAATTCCACAAACTTCTACTTTATATTGATGAGTTTTATCCCATTGCTATTATTCAAATGCTGGAGGTCCTCCTATTCTTTCGAATACCTCTTCCCTTTGCCAGCAGATTTCATCAGCCACCTCCTATTCTTTGTGCAGAAGTCATTAGTGAAATTTAATATAACATTGCTCCCAGCACTGACCTGGTGCGGCTAATTTCCCTCTGGCTAGTGTTTTCTTTTCACCAGTAGACTGTTGTCATCCTTCCTGTAGCTAGCTCCTTAGCCATCTTATGATCTTTCCATTCTGCCTGCTCCAGTGCAGCTAATAATTTTCCATATTGTACCACATCAAATACTTTACTGCATTGATACCGCTGAGATCGTTCTGTTGGAAAAATCTGCTATCTAAAAAAGGGAAGGACGTCAGTTTAGTCTGATACAATATATCTTTGGTAAATTTGTGTTTCATTATAAACTCATCTCTACTTATTACCATGGTCTTAAATAAGTCTCTTCTTCAAAACGTTATTTCCACAGCTGGAATAAAATAAATGTTGAGCTGAGGAACACATGGTGAGCCAGGTCATTTTCCTTTCACTTTTAAGAACTGAATGTGTGTTTTCTATTTTACAATCGTAGAATGAGCTATACATAAGGATAAAGAATGTAAAAAAAAAAATTATTAGCTTTTTTTAACTTTTGAAATTAAGTTTGTAAAAACTGAGTTGATCATTGTCTCACAAATACAAGTGAAACTTCACCTTTTAGTGGAAAGCAGCAACTTTAGTTGCTACTCATACACTTCAATAAGAAAGCACATAGTACTTAAATGACATCTAGGTCTTCCTCCATTAATGGTATGATTACTTTTTTTTTTTGCTACTGAAGTATTAGAAATTTGGCGTGAAGATTAACAGACCTCACCTAAACCTGGTTACTCAAAGTACGGAGGCATTATTTTTTTCTTATATTGCTACTGATTTTGTTTTTTAATTTTGTCATTACTTAGATGTTAAATTGCACTTTATGATTATATTTATTCTTCATTAGTATCAAACATTTCTTGATCACTTATTTCAAATTATGGTACCTTGTCTCAATCCAGTAACAATAAAATTCACTTTCCTG
>NW_010519750.1:18243-47585 GCF_000687285.1 Phaethon lepturus
ACAACAAAGCGTACACGTTATTTATGTACTACTTGTTAGTACGTAACAGAGGTGAGACTGCCACAGCTCCATGCTCCCAGGTCCAGCAGCAGCGAGGTTGAGCATGTGTTCCCAGTAGGTACATGCACACATATCACACATATGTACCACATACATCCATATATACGTGACCAGCCGCACAGTTAACACCAACAGACACACAGAGCACTCACACTGAAACAGACAGCACCAGCGGCCTCATCCTGCACCTCGCTCTGGCTGAGCAGGATGGAGGTTCGTTAGTGACAAGTATGTGTGTGCGTGTGTGTGTATACATAAATATACACGTGCTACAGATACACACACACACACATTTACATACTAGCAATCATGCTCTGACCTACAAATGCTCACACCCTCCAGCCTCTGGCACCATAGACACATGGGGCCCCTGACCCATGGTCTGACTCGTTCTGCTGGCACTCATACGCACATACACACACATACACAGTGAGTAGGGAGTCCCTCAACCAAGAAAATACCTAGACCTGGAGTTTAATGAGAAGACAGGGCAGACAGAGCTGATCAAGCTCAGGGCATGGTCAGGCAACCATACTGACTAGGAACCTGCTCACACCCAACCAAGCCACTTTTATCCCCTTATGCTTCTAGTTTCCCATGCTTTTTTCTCCCCAAACTTACATCCCTGCATTTCCCTGCCTTTAGTTCCTCCCCTAAACAACCTATAGTGCATCTTATATAGTCCCAAAGTGCTCAACCCCTGCATCCTTCAATGGGTCCCATACCGCTAGGCTGTGATCCCCTCAGTCAGTAAGGTGCTCCAGAGAGCTGCTCCCCTTGACTCACCATGATGGGTGTCATCCCTGGCCCATGAGGTGATCACTTTCCATTATAGCCCTAATAAGTGTTGCCCCCCTAACAGAAGTGAATTTTCACCCGAGCTTGTGAAGCAGTATTTACCTTTGCCCTTGCAGACATAGTGTTAGGAATAAAAGAGCACCATTTCAAAGGCTGTGGTAGTTTTAGGAGTAGGCAAAGGTTTCTCCTTACCTTTTCACATTCAGAGCATGACTGTAGTCATAAGTGACTGATTCCTGAGCCTGTAAAAGACCAACCCAAACTGGAAATGTCAGAGTAAATCAGAAACCAGTCTGAGAATTTCCTCCGTTCCAGGCATGAAGAGCCCCAACAACCTGTTTTGATAACCTGTGCCCTTGCTTGCTGTGTCCTCCTTCAGCAGTTCTTCCTTTGCCAGCCTACCTCATGTCTTCTCATTTAGAATACCTGTTGTTTCCATTATGAAGATCAGCAAAAGCAAATCTGACTTACAAGCTTAAAGAAAGAAGTATTGCCCTCTGAATTGACCATCTCTACAGCTTCAAGCATCATCTTACTAGTAGTTCAATACGTAGGACAAAGCCATGTGAGCTCAATTTACATATTACCTTGCAGAATTTCCAGCTGACTTTTGTGTCTGTTCCCATGATAAGTTTGCAGTGAGTTACATGCAGTTGGTCCTACACACTTTTGCAGATACTGAGTCAAATTATTACTTATGGCAGGACCAGAGCTAAGTAAAAGGCTGAACAGTGAGTGAACAGATCAGGAGGGGGTGAGGGGGGTTCAAAAGATTTTGAAAAAGCTCATGAAATCTGACAAGAAGAGAAAGTTATCAGCCATTTTTTAACCTACTTTTACATTTTATTTCAATCCCTTTTAACTACATATTCTATTTCTTGGCAGAACAATTGGACAAAAGTAGGTCTCATGTAAGTCTCCAGTGGTCTTCTAGTGAGTTATTACACATCTGATTTTAACTTGGATAAAACTCAATGAAGTGCTAAATAAATCAATGGTTTCTACTTCTTCCTAAAAAATATTGTCATAGAATATAATTACGATAAGACTTCAGCAGTGCCTTTCAATGATCAAATGACAATTTCTTCAGGTAATGCAGCCAGCCGTCAACATTTAGTCCAATCCATGGCAATATACAAAAGGAGCAATTCTCACCTTGTAAGGTTTTACCATCTGCATGAAGTTCCCTTAAAGCTTGGTTTCTGAACTCAAAACAGGAAAACAAGGAAAAGAAAAGTGGAGATTTGGCCTAACAATTTTCTTATGAGATTTACAGGGATGAGATTTGCAAGGTAAGAGGTAGTGTACTTCTAACATTTACCTTTATCACCCATTTGAACTTAGATTGTGCATGAACATCTCTTTCCACCACTGCCACCATCACCAAATAGAGTAGTCAAAAATATACAGAAACTCCTGGGTAATTCTGAAGCCAGAAGGTACCATCTCCATAGTGAGAGAGAAGAAGATAAGGGATGTCTCATGAAGATGTTTCACAGTTTCATCTTGACTGTCATCTCTAATGTGAAGGTTATGCAACTGCAGGCACATGATGAGAGAGCATTCACATAAGATACTGAGCTCAAAATTCATAATAATATCCACAATGACCTTTAGCATTTATCTAAGAATGATCACCTACAACCCCAAATAATCCAATAGTTTTAGTAGATCAGACAGCTCCTGAAAAATTCTTAAACATGAGATGTTTTCAAATAAAATAAAAACTGTACAAACCATGACATATGAAAACATCAGGATCATGTAAAGATTACCAAAAAAATTAAATTAAAAATAATTTAATTCCCATACTTATTTTTTCCATTTATAAGAAGCTCTTCAATTAAATGCAATTACTATACAATTGTTCATGAGCTACAGAAAAATAATAACAGTATGCTAAAAACCTACAACTGTTTGATATCAGCAAAATAAAAGTTACATGTATAGAGCATGACTACAATCTTAATGGAGTGCTGGTAGATATAAGGAATTATATTACTAAATTTAGTTTACTGTTTGCCCTTGGATGAAAAGCCTAAAATAGCAAATATCTGCAGGAAGATTGTTAAAACATACTGAGAAAAAGAGATTCCAAATCAGTCTCATCAGCTGACACTTATTACACTCGAATTATTTGCTCTTATAAAATATTGTCTTCTTTCCTGGAATTATTGGTGTAACTTCTGGATGTTTGCTGTAGCTCTGAGACATCTCTTCACATCCCCAAACCTCTTTTGCACCAGTAAAAGATTAAGATCACTTGTAAATAAACTAAACACAGGAGATCAATCCAATGCCGTTCAGAGATAAACACCAAGTTCTGCCTTGTGATCCTGAAGGATCCCATAAAAAGATGACTGAAGACATGCCATAGATTGCAAGGATAAAGAATAGATACACAGAATTATTCAAAAAAGAAAGAATATACACTGACTACTATGTGAATTTGTGTATTTGTATGTAGTGCAGTGAAGACCAGATCCAAAGCTTCGACCTTTGCAAAGCTGAAACTATTAAAGATTAAATATTCAAGAAGATGCATTGAAGATGTTCTGAACCATGAGGGACACGGTTGGTTCTCATGGACCTTCACAGTGCTGCCTTCCTGGCCCTATTTCCCCCTGTTAAACCTTGTCCTTTCATAATCATATCAGCAGCTCTGCATCCCAGTTCGAAGACAGAATTACAAGAAAACTCTTTTATAATGCAGTAAGCAAAATTATTAAATGAGATATACTTGACTTACATCTGGAACAACTTTATACTTAAGGTTGCCTTTCTCACCCATCAAATTGGAACTGTCTTTTGTCAAGAACAGTCTTTTTTATAACAGAATTTTGCATGGCAATACAGTAACCTGCCACAACCATCCACTTCTGAAGCACCTAAAGGGAAATCATATTTTCCTGGTGATCAGTCCTTAAGATCTGAATCTGTCTCTGACTTCAGTGTTATTATACTTGTGCACATTTTTACATACTTTGCTAGATTTCATTCTTGGTATGTAACATCAGGCAAGTCTCAGCATCTCTATGAATCAGGATTTTGATGTAAAATGAGTTTAAGAGTGATTTCTATCTCTCAGGAGGCTTGCAAGAATAGTCACTCCACACATAAGAAAGCTAAGTGGTATTAATATCAGTTAAAATGGTTAAAAAGAAACACTGACATGAGAGAAAATGAAGGTAAAACTTCCCTTCTGTACTTATTTAATGTTGTTTTGCTGAGTATGGAATATATTATTGGAATTAAAGTAAATAACATAAGAAAGTTCCGAAAGAGACTGCACCGTGAATTAGGACTATAAATTTTCCATTTTTAGTTTGTGACCACAAAATACTTACAATTCCTAGTTAAACCACACCTCACATTTCTTTGCTGTTGTCACAAAACTATAAGTTATTATATATTCTTCAGTTCCAGTTTGTATGAGGTTAAAAAGAACAGACTTAGGCAAGAAGTCTTTGTTCTGGGGAACAAAAAAATAGAAGGCATACCATGTCAATAAAAATGTCCTGGTACTCTATTTATCCGCACAAATGGCCATCCTGTCCATTTAATCTCTTCCAACTCCCTGTTGTCAGTTACTTTGTATATATTTTATTTCTTAAGTGTTATCTGTATTTTGAGTTTTAATTGTTGCTGCACTATCTAGCATTTCTTGATGTATTTGAGCTAGAGTATTATTATTTCAAATCAAGAAACTGTCTTTTATAATTGGTACAGTGTTATTTCCAAACAGTGCCTTTTATGTGAAGCACTGCTTCATACAAACTGGCAACTTGACCACTGTGATGATGCAGTATTAATTTTTATTTTGTAAGGATGACATTTCTTGTAACATCCATACATTGTATTTATTTTTATTTTATTCCTAATCCAAGAGAAGTGCGGTGCTGTTCTCTCTCAAACAAATAAGGCATTTTATTGGACATATTCTTCCTAAAGATGCTATTTAAGAAATAATACAATAAAATTCTTCATTCCTCCAAAGCAAAAGTATTGGACTTAAGAAGATCATTTAAAGAATGGCTACAATTTGCCTTTAAAAAAATAATTATTAGTATAATATCATTATTTAAATGCAAACAAAGTAAAATTTACTGCTAACTATAGTTATAGACAACATTGGTTCTTTTAGCTAAAGCTCAGTAGAGGTAAGGTGATCATGCAGCTCAATATTGATGCTATTTTCTTTTCTGCAGTTGAATAGGTTTCTTAGCTGGTACTTGTACCATCTTTTCCTATTCTGTTAATTCTGACAGTCATATTTGGAGGTCTGATTGCCCTTGATTGTAGATATATCAAAAACTCCACAGGGTAATTGTGACTATCACAGTCTACCTTGCCAAAATCAATGGAGATCATCACTTTTGTTGAGTACCCTCTGAGTATTAATGTAAAGTAAGACAAAAAAACCCATGGATTTTATCTTTCCAGAGAAATTGCCTTTGCCTTAAAAGAAGAGTTTATTATGAAACTTTCACGTGGATCTTACGCATAGCTACATAAGATATTGATTTTATGTTGTCTTGAGGGTCTTAGTAGCAATCACAAAATTAGCTTGACCAAGACAAATGTGACTCCATAGTAATTTTGTAGGCTAACAGACTACAACCCTGACAGCACATAAACTTCCATTAGTGCCACTCAAACCAGGACAATCTTGGAAATCAGGCTACTCAATAGGATGAAGAGATGGGATTACAGAAGAAAAAGCAGTCTCTGCCCTTTTAGCTTACAAATTGGGTGATAACATTCACAATTAATCATGCAGCTCTCTTTAACTACCTGGGCTGAATGAAAAAATGGAGCTATGCTTCCCAGCTCTTAACACCAAACCCTTACCAACTGTGGCTCAATAAATGAGGAAAATCCCCACTTTCCTCTAATGTTTTGACCATTCATGGGTAGAGAACAAGTTTGAACTACTAAGATGAACTCTCAGACTCTCTCAATATTTGCTATTACTTATTTTGTAAATCTTGTACAATTGCACCATTGCTATTTATCTTGTTTCTTAAACGAGTAGAGAAATAAACAGTATTTAACTCCAAAAAATCTGTTCAAAACACAGCCAATGCTAATGTTCCTCCAAACAGTCTGTGGCTTGTCTGTATCCGTTGAGACAGAAAGTGAGGTCCCCCTTGTGCTGTGGCTTGCTTCCAGGCACCTACAACTGCAAATTCTCTAAAAAGAGAGGCAAACACTCTAGTCCCACTGAGTGTTACGCTCTCTAATAGCAGGTGCTGACAAAAGAGGATCCACTTAAACACTGCAGTGGATTACACCACCCATCTCTTCACGAACAACTGTTGGAAAATATGCCTCAGACCCTAATAATTGTTCATTAAGCTGTCAGCTACTCCTCCTATGTAGCTATCAATTTTGTCTCTCTCCAGAAGAATTGAGAAGGGAAAAAAGAAGGCAATGTTAAAGGTAACCACAACAGGAAAAAGGGAAGCTGTATTATTGCTGAGCAAATAATTCACTACGAATTGTTTACCTAACCCATTTAACCTCAGATTCTGTTTGTGCAGTATCTGTAAGCAAACAAAAGTTTTTTTCTCAATCAATCACATTTGTTGCTCAAAACTAACCAAGCACATTTTCAGCCACATTTTCTTTAACTGCAAATCAAACACAGAAAGTCTTCTGCAATTATTTTCTGTTTAATAACCCCTTTTGGTCAATGTCAGCTAGTCATCATTTATTAAATAAATCACATGTCATTGTCTGTTTCCCTGTTACACACAACCATATTTGGTGCAAATATTTGCATGTGGAAATTTCAAATTTGTTTTTTAATTACATTTGTGTCAGTGTTTTCTCATTAGCAAGAGAGCTAATGGAAAATCAATGCAGAAGAGGTTGAAGCATGACTGGAGCAAATCCCATTTAAAATGTGAAGGCAAACTTGTGGAGCAAAGCAAAGAGTCTACTTCCACCTTCTATGTTAGCCGGGCTGAATTTTTTAAAAAATATAATAGCAAAACAGTCAGTAAGCAGCTGTGATTTGATGCACAATATATTTTAGACACACAGCAGCAAATGCTAGTCCATACTATGCTCATGAGCCTTAATGGAGAAAGTGAAAATAATGAACCTCATCCACCCATGGAGGGATAACAAGGAAGTTAAGAAATCTGAGTACAATAGGAAAAACTCATGGGAGAGGACTCCTTGCCTAAAGAACATGGTACAACCAGGCTCCATTTATGCTACAAGAACTCAGCCTTAAGAAACTTTTTCTGTTTCAGAGTGCAATGTTGTATGTAGTTCAAACCTGTGAAACCAGTATGCTAACAGAACCAGACTACAGGCTGGAAGCCATAGCTGGATACAGTAAGAGAGAAAGTTCTTCCACCAGAGGCAAGCAGAAACCAGGAAGATCTTCAGAGAATTTGAAAGTCATGTGAAATCAAGGCAAAACACAGCAACTATGAAAAAGTTTGTAAGACAGACAGATGGCAGAATGCCACAAGGTCTTGTAAAGGTAAACCTGGCAGGCAGATGAGCAGGTCAGGTACCACGTGCAGGAACACAGCCAGACGGGCTTGAACGAGGAGAGTGCCAAAACCAGGAGAGTGGTGACCCTGCATTGCTTTCTAATTCTGGTTGCTTTAGAAGAGGAAGATACCTGATTTCACGCACAACATGTACACTCAAAATTACTGCCATCCTGTTAGGGGACACGTCTACTGCATAGCGTACATTATTTATTAGGAATGATTTGTCTCTCTTTAGTAATTATTAAAAACCCAACATTTGCTACCAGAGGCTATGCATTTGTCATATTTATATTTATTCATGTTTTACAGGGGAAATGTGATATCTTACATAGCATTTTATTCTTTACTGGCAATGGTTATCACACAGTTATTGACATTTCCAAAGTATCTAAAAAAGGACAAGTCAAATCAAAGATTTTACCTGTGTCATCCTTAAAAAAAACCCAACAAAACAACCAAACATAAAAAACTAACAAAATAACCACAGTTAAAATATATAGGTGAATTTCTGTGGAATACCAAAAGTAAAATGTGTATAAGTCTGTCTTACAAGAGAGAGAATTTTCCTAGAAATCTGTTGGCATGAATATGACATGAATATGTGAAAAGGAGCAACTTGTCTTGTCTTTTGCAGTATTGCACACAGATTTGAGCCATTCTATTTGAAAGGTTTGCAAAATTTATTACCTAAAGATACTCAAAACATTGGAGATGCTTGACTTGTTGAATCCCAGTATAAGAATTCTATGGAAAAATCATTCTGGGTGTCATGGAGTGATGTCATCTCACACAGAGACAACATTTTTCATTCTGCTGAGAACTGATCATCAAGCCAGGCTAACTAAAATAGTCAAAATATTAGCAGAGATGAATATCATACCAGTTCTGCTCATGCCTTGAGCAGGTCAGCTCAAAACAAACGGGTCATGCAACCATAAGCATTTATTCTAAAGGTTCAGCCAAGCCACAGATGATTTTCCATGGATGATTCTATGAAATACCCTTTTTTATTTCCTTAGAACTTCATTACACGACACATTCTAGCTGATTTTCTTGCACAGAACCTAAACTGACCTTTCTGTAACATGAGAAGAAAACTCAAGGAAAAGAAAAGCATGTGGAAACATGTTTTCAAACAAAATTCACCCAACAAAGCATCTGGAGTAGCTGAAAGTTGTATTTTGTACCGAAGAACAGGTATAAGGTAGACAAAGTGGATGCTGTCATCAATTCCTTCCACTGAAGTGTTGCTGCCTCTGGTTTTTGCTCTCCTTCATCTCTCCCACACATGGTTTATGCAATGATTACTCAGCATTACAACTCAACCTGTCTGATGGTTAGGGGGAATATGCATACTGTGTGACTGCTGTGAAGCTTAGATTTACAGAGTTTGGTGAGTCAGCTGGCCCTCAGCTGGAGTCGCCGTTGGTTTAACATTATTTAGATGTATGCTTAGCAGCTTCTCCTCATGTTTCCTGTAATGTATGTTTTAGCAGTTTCTCATCTGTTTCTCATAACGTGAACTAACGTGTCTGACTAAACTAATAAGGGAATGTGGAGGATGCCGAACACAATCTGCCAGACCCCACTCTCCTCCCACACATCATCATCTTTTCATTCAGCTTCCTTTTAAGTGGGGGGAAAAAAAGAGTTATGAGAATATTAAAAAAGCAATTAAAGTAATAATCAAAGAAATGAAAACATTACAGCGAATGAGTGTGGTCCTTGCATATGTCTGATACCTGGTCATATATTTACTTAGACTCACCATCTTATGAACTTGCTACATTTAGTGATCCATCCATCCACTATGTCTTCCATTTACAGTTTGTCTTCTCTGTCTCATGCATTGAAATCAAATGTCTGTGCTCTGTAGGGAGCACAGCTGGCACCAGGAGACTCTGCATGGCTATAGAGATTTTCTCAAACAGCTCTAATCACACAAGTGGTCTGCAGATTGCAAATCCTTTGGTTCATGTAGTTTCTCTCGTTTCTGCCTGTCAAACACCATGCACGTCTACTCCCACATCAGTAAACCACTACATGAAAAGAAAAGACTAAACACTGGATTATGATACCTTCCTTTTGATTCCATGTTCTTTAGTCAGACGTATATTAGTGGTGAAGACTTAGAAATAGCACTATTTTTTTCTTAAAGAGATATGATCTGAGAACAACAATCTTTACAACACTGCTTAAGCATTCTGGTTTCAGTTGCTTGTGTTGCCTGTTCTTTCTATTTGTAAGGTGGTCAAATGGTATGTGATGGGGGGTTGTTCATTTGTGCAATTTTACTCAGCCTTCAGAGAGCTCTTCCACTGGCTGACCAACAGCAGGAGACTGCCAAACCAACAGATGGGCTGAGCAAGATTGCCCAAGTCCAAATGTGGTTCAATACAATGGGTTTGAAACAACCTCACGCTTTGTAGAGTTCATTCTGCTTAAGACTGAAAAAAAAATTGGAAAGTCAAAATAAGAGAAAAAGAAAATGACAGAGAAATAATTGGGAATGGGATACAATACAATTTGGATTCTATAGGGAGGAAAAGAGCAAAGAAAGGAAAGAAGAAATCTTCTAACAAGAAGAAACATGATAACTACATTCAGATCAGGTAAGCATTGTAGTGGGTGGCCCATAACTAACATATAATAGGAACATCCCCTTAGCTAGAAAAAAAAAAGTGTCAATGTTTTCCTTTTAGAAATTGAATCACCCCTGGGCTACAATCAAAAGGGAAAAAAAATTAGTGAACCTGCACCACACAGAAACTTGCATCAAGCAGCAGCATGAGCTGCTGACAAAATGGGCTCTTTACACAGAGCTCTTCCAGCAGCGATACCACGTCTCTAGAAAGGCTTGCAGTGACTTCAGAGGACTTTGGATCAAGACCTTCCAAAATTTCCAAAAAGACCAAGTGCCTTTCTGATGCAAAGGTTAACTTGATGTTATCAAGTGATCACGTGTACACACGTTTAACCCTACTTGCCATATGACAGCTAACAGCTTATTTATGTGGATTAAGACTCATTTAATGTCATGAGGTAGTGTGGGACAGGTTTGTCCAGAGGTTGCTGCTGTAGCCACAGGACCATCAACATTAGCTTACTGAGTACTGTCATTGCTCAGACCCCCAGGGTGTGGGCCAGCAGTGACATGAATGCATCTCCAGTGACATGTCTGTACCCAGGCTAGTTTAGAGTTAACTCAACTATGGTCAAAAGCTGCAGTCATCTCTCCGGTCGAGGTAAGGCCTCAGAGGACCTGGAAACCAGGGGTATGACCAGACAGAAGGATGATTAAGGATGGAATTTCCTGACTCTCAAAGTGCTGCTCTAAACACCAAAACAGTCTTAGCAGAGGGGTGAGCGTTTCAGGACTTTCTACATTCACATTTGCTGTTCTGTTCGGTAAATAAAAAACTATGAAGCTTTCTCACATTTACTAGTAAACATAAAATTTCTATCAAAGTTTTCTTATGAATATTTCTTAGTCTCCACATTGTTTTTTATCAGCTGTGAGCTTTATTACTCTGGACCTGCTGATTAATTTTGATCAGATTTGCAGGACATATGGTTTGTTTCCTGATAGATTCATAGTAGCTGTTTGGATAGCTAAAATTAGTCGCTCATGCAGTGTTCTGAAATATTTCCTTTGTTCTAAACAGAATAAAAGTGTAGAAATTCAGTGCAAGAGGCTGGTTTGCAGTAATTTCAGCTGGAAACAGAAGTACCTTAAATCTCATAAGACAGCATGCTCTTGTATTATTTCCAGCTCAGTTTTGCAGACTTGAGGATTGGATAAGCTTTGGATAAGCTTATCTGAATCAAACCAGAACTCTGAACCTTTTGAAGACTACCCATCACTAATTCAGGACAGATTTGTTTTTCAATGACCACAACTTCAAGCAATGACAACAGCCGCTTAGCCAGGCAAAGGTAGTGTTATGAACTAGTATTAACTTTTTTTTTTTCACCTGTCAGAGGAGGTGCCAGGGGTTATTTAGCATTTATACTAACGACACATCTTCCTTGTAGTAGCACAATTATAGTGCAGTAGAGTCTTACACGGTTACCTCTATTCCTCTGGTCTTTTGTACCTCTTGTATAGAAACCTCCACAGAGGTTTTAAGGACCATTTGGTAGGGAAGAACCCTAAGTCTGGTATCTACCTAAACTTGTGCAAAAATGGCTGAACTGCTGTGTAATATGTGATTTGCCAAGTTTAAAACCCAGCGGGGACCAATGTTCCCTCTCTAAAGAAAAGTGTTAACATTCAAGGTGGTATACAAGCTAAGGTGCCTGCCAACTGGAATGTAAGTCACAGTCACCCCTGCCATCAACATTACCAAATGCAAATCCATTTGAAGTTCCTGAAGTCTGAAATGTGTTATGTAAAACTAAATTCTGTTCTATTTCTATATCATTAGTATTATCATTAAGGAGAAATTTTTAAACTACCTGCTGAGAGAATGGCATGTATTTACTGTAAGGTTAAAAATTATTTTCTAGCAGATAAAATATGATGCATGGTTAGAATCTGACAATACAAATGCAAAAGTGAGTCTCACCCATTGCAGTAATCAAATCCTACATACCTATAAAGACTGACAGACTTAATCATGTCGTGAACATAAACTATAAAAACTAGATCAAAATAACAGAAGTGGTAAGAAAAAAACAGGTTTTTTTCTTATGTTAGTTGAATTCTTACATTAGAACTACTTGCATTAGTTTACCCCTACTTAATTTCTGGAGCACAGAAGTACACAGCCAGTGATGTATGCTGGCAAGTTGAGCACATCTCTGAATCAGCATGCTACAGACTTCACAGTTAGTATCATGCAAGAATTTGCACTTCTATTCATGCAGAGGTATCCTTACCTCAGTGCTTGTGGGGCAAAGCTGGAGCTCACACAGATTATTGGGTCTGTGAGACAGGAAAAGTACAGGGAAGAAAGTCAATGCAGTCACTCTTTGGAATGTGTGTGCTGAAAAAGTTGTCTCCCTGGATTACATACAGACAACAACCAAATTCTTGAGTATAATAACAAAAGGCACTAGGCTTTGTGTTGGGGTTTTTTCAATTCCAAAGGGTTTGCTTTTTTGCTACAATAAGACTCAAAATTTCCCCTTGGGAAAGGTAAGAATGACTTCCTCATTTTATATAACATAGATTTTATAGCTAAGTAATCATCTGATGTTCGTCTATAGTGGTAGTAATATACTATGGGCCCAAAAAGTGTTATAATATTGTGGCAATAATGAAACAAATTTCTACCTTGTTAAAGAAAATATTTTGACTTTTCAAAACAGGATTTCTATTTTCAGAATTACTTTCTAATGAGACATTTTAAATTTCCACAGACCATCACAATTTGAATTAAAACCAAGTTCTGAAATTATGATCTTCTGGTGGAAGGAAATGCTTTTTTTTCTGTGAAAGGGAAAATCCTTAATCACCACAAGCCACCAAGCATCTGCTGTTGCTCTGCTTAGCTTATCTTAGTCCAACAGCTCAGAAAAACCCTCTGCAGTCCCACTTCTTTCTTAGACCAAAGAGTGAGCTGTGAAAGATCGTCATAATGATGAATTTCCTGACCTGATACTTATCCTGCTTCTGTCACTGACCCCCATGTGGTACCCTGGCACTTCACCTTGCACTTAAAAGGGTTGTAGTCCTACAGCAAGAAGTCTGCCAAGAGCTGTAGTAAGTGACAATTTGGTGCCTATTTTGTATTAGCTACCCTTGTAGTCAAATAGACCTTGTGTGTGCAATTATGTTTGCAGTCTTGCATAATACAGTTTTCCTTGTAATTGTCAGGTTATTAGCACAGTGTTTTAATTTTGCTTTCTCCCGATTATTTGCATGTTTCTTAATTGGAAGTCATTAGCATATGTAAATACTCCATTTCCATGGCGTTTTGCAGCATGAGCTCATTGTGTTGAATTAATTTGTTAGCTAAATAACCTTAAATGTTAAAAGAAAATTAGTGTGTACATACAGTGTGTGAGTATATATCTAAATATACAGGAAAATTGTACACAGTATCTTTTGTGAATTGTTTCAAATGAGTTAAATAATACTGTCTGCCTTCAATAGTTTCTAAATATATTTACTTTATTATATAATTGATTTTAGGAATCCTGTTCACACATACAGAAAATAATGTCTAAATTGCTTGCTTTTCAACAGTATTAAATTACTTTCATATAGCAACACCAATTATTGTTTGGCAGCTGAAAAATATAGTTAACAAGTCAACATTTGCCAAAGGTTAACACAGTTACCACAGATGCCTCCTATTCAGAATTAAGTGGAAAGCTACTGTAAAAATATTAATATTTAATGGAAATTGGACTTGCTAAAGGAAACCACAACAGAAGGGTTTAGCCAATGCCTCTTAGAGCTGATAGGTTAGTTTTATGTCCTTTTAAAAGAATGTTTGATTCACTTTGACCATTCAAAGTAAAGAAAAAACAGCTACAATAGCCAGGTTTTTTAGTTAGGCTTGTTGGTCATCATTAGCACTACATGCAGGAGACTTTCTACTTACAAGGCATTTGACACTGGCAAGCTGTTGTTTAGTGGTCCAGAAAAGTTAGGTCTCACAAGTGCTCTGCTGGTGCATGACCTTGGCACGTGACACCAGAATGCTGCACCGAACTGATCTGCAGAATGGGCATGAAAATATTAACTGAGATGCTTGAGAAATTAATTGGCCAATCTTTGCATAAGGAAGTGCTTTAAGATGTGTAGCTGAAGAGTGTTCTGTAAATGCAAAACATTAAGACTGTTACCAGCAAAGTGTGGCTCCCAGACGTCTGTGTATACAAATACTCCAGTAGGTCAATGGGAATGTGATAGCATTCTTACTTAAATAAAACAGCTTTCCATGAGATTCAACAAAAAGAAAAGAAAATTCACTCTGTTACTATTTATCAAGTTGTCTTTGTGAAAAATACTGCTTTTTTAGGGGGCTTTCCTCTAATCCTACCCTCAGAGACTGCTTAGCTGTTAACAATATCCGTGATCTAGAGGTAGTCCCTCTGTAATTTGTGTACTCTAATGAAAGTTAACTGCTCTTGCCTGAGGTTTTCATCCATCTGAATTTGTTTAGCTAGAATAGAAACTGACCACATCAGTGTTTTCTTGTAAAACAGTGGTGGTATGATTGCATTTACAGCTCATCCAGCTCTCCACATACATTTTGAGGAGAACAAGACAAGCTATTGAGTCCTACCACACATATCTCTAACATGCTGGGGAATGTTCCCCACTGGTTTAATAAATGAATTTTTCTTCATGATATGCTTGCTGTAGGAAGTATTCCTATGCCATAACTGTTTAAAGAGCAATAGTATTTAAAAGGTCTAACACATAAAACTTCCGCATATATTTTGCATTAACCTTTAAATATTTCCCCCTACCCACCTCAGTTATTCATCCTTGCTGTATTTGCCATGCAGCCCAGCTGTTTGTCAGATCTAGTAAGACAAAAGCATTGCACAATCCTCCTAATAGATTCTAAGAAAAATAGAGCAATTCAAAAGGGAAAGAAAAAAATTTATTTGGATGATTTTCTAACAAAACTGTCCAGCATCAGTATGGTGCTGGTATGTGCCAGAAAATTCACAGCAAAAGTTTTGTCATAAATAGAATAGGGAATTTGCCATACTGTGATTTTTCAAGGTACCAGATCCTTCTTAGTCCCTATTTACCAGCTTTCCAGCTTTAAGGCATGGGGGAAAATATTTATTTATTTATTTATTTATTTATGGACAGGTAAATAGCACATTGTTCTCTTAAGGGAATAAAGTAATGAATAATTCATAAGGGAATAGTTCATGAATAGTTCATAATAGTTCATAAGGGAATGAATAATTTCCACAGGTTTTTTAGATGTTTCTTTTGCTAGTTCACTGGGCAATTCTTTATTTTTTATGCTTATTAATGTATGCATTTCCCTCTCATAGATTCAACTGACTTAATCAAGTTTTCAAAGATTCTTCAAAGCTTTTTATTCTTGGCCTTCTTTCCTCTGTAGTGTCCCTTTCTAACCTCATTAACAAGACTTGACTACTCATTCTATGGTCCTCTACTGATGAATTACTGCTTTATTTCTCTGTGCCAAATCATGTCTCTAGTCATTCACTTCAGCCTCTTTGGCTACCTCCCCAGACTTTCAACCTGAATATCCCAAAACTATCTCAAGCAGACCATATTAAAATGAAATTCCTTGCCTTGCTTCACCAAAACCTAGCCTGCCCTTTCCCTTTTCTCCTATTTCAAATACATTTATGATCTTTCTGCACACCCTACTTTATAAATAGTTTTATGCTTGAAACTTCTGCTTTCATGTTGTCTCAAACTTCACTTCTTTTTCTTTCCAGTATCTCAAAAATCTCTCTTCTTCTCTCTTTATCTGGATGTAGAGTTGGAGTCTTTGTCTGGAATTTACATTAAGCAAGACAAGAAACCAACATTTTTCTTACCTTTCTTTAGGTAAGGAAAGGCTTCTTAAGGCATCCTTACCACAGGATTGCTTCTCTCACTTCCCTCTGCTGGATCTCTGGGCCCTGCAATGACCCCTTTATCTCATCGACCTTTCTACTTTTCATTTGCCCAGTGAAACCCTCTCCATCACTCTTTCACATTAACTTCTTGCCTTTTAATTTTCTCCAGGTCCTGATAACATCCATTCCTGCACAGGCTGAGTAGCCTCACTTCTCTCTTTTCACATATGTTTTAAAAGTTTTCTAAAGTAGGGACACATGCATTCTTATTTCAGCTTTCATGATGGCCTGTTTTGCACTTTTCAACTGATATTGAATGTTTTTGGAAAGAGTAGACATAGTGTATGTCTTTAAAAGCATTTAAGACATTACTGTTGCTTGACAATCATTTAATTATTATTTACTTTTCATTTTGGAAGCATATAAATAACATAATATAGTTTAGACTGATGGGTATAGTATTGCATATGTAGTGGTAATATTTTGAAATTTGAAGACAAGTAAGGCTCTTCATTATCATCTAGATAAGCCACAAACCAGTAATCACACTATGACATAGTTGGTCTATAGGAAAGAAAAATATTAATTTTTAGTTGTTATCAACATCAGCTTTTACTTAGACAATGCCCTTCAAAATCTATCTTCATTTCTAAGGAGAGTTTTCTTTTTATTCCTGGATATAGTTGCATTTTGAACATGATTTTTCTTGCATGTGCTAGGCATCTTTCCCTTGATCATTGCAAAAGTGTGACCTTGCTCAAAATGTGGAGATTGGGCAATTGTTCCAGGAATGTGTAGTTTGAACAGTTAATATTATATTCATCTCTGTAAAAAATCCCAAATCTTTCACACAAGTGAGGTTGCACAAGCCAAGAAATACATATCCCCCTACATTCACTTTTATGATTTTGGAAAACATTAAATAGTAAAAGAAGAAAAAAAGAACATTTGAAATGCAGCCAAGTAGTCAAGAAAAGAGGACTCTGTGTCTTTAAGCTGGGGAGAAAAATAAAACCCAATCATTCCAAATGTATTGCTTTAGTCATCTGGTTTCATTCTATTAATGACCTTTAACATCTGCAAAAATATTGTGAGAAGCTAATTTTGTTTGTACTGAGGTGGTGCAGAACAGTTTCTGGCTGTCAGTCTAGGATGTGCTATAAAATAAAATTGTCTTTCTGGGAGTCTGACAAAACCCTACTGTACAGATTCAGTTTATTTACAACAGCATGAAATGAAAAGAAAACAGAATTTTACAGCACACCAACGTTCAAAAAATGAATAGTACTTACACTTTTATATATATTTTAGTAATAAGTTTTCAAGATAGCTACTGAGATTAAGGGATCTATCTTGTATTTTGTGATATTCCACAAAAATTTTAACCAATGAAAAATATTTCTCTACAAATGTTCTTCTCTAGAATTGCAATAATGCATCACTTTGATTTTAAACAGAGCCCTCCTTAAAAAAAACAGAGAGTTAGCTCAGGCACAATAGGCCTTTAATTGAACAGCCTTGCAGAGAAAAAATGTCTGTCTCCTGTCTTTGTATCATAGTCATAAAAAAAATGCAGCCTGCTAGAGGGGAGTTCCAGCAGACAGAGAACATTTACCTCCTTTGCCTCCTTCCACTCCAGATAAGCCTCAGGGAGGAGGCAGAGGAGGGGTTGAAGAAAAATCAAAAATATCTTTTTATTGTACTCTACCCAAAGAGGGGAAATTGCAACAGGTACTGCTGCAGACGGAGGGCTGTAGCTTTGCTGGTACCTGCCCACCCCACCAAGCAAGATGCACTACCCAGTCCATGGTGCTGCCTTGTCCCTCCACACAATGAGGACTCAGGGCTCCCAGGCAAGCTCTGCTCCTGGCCTCTTGGGGTCTGCTGAAAGAGACGTGTGAACACTTTGTTGAGTGCAGAAAACTACATTTTAACTGGCCTGGATGTGAAATGCAAACTCACCCCAAAGGGAAACTCCTTCCATCTATTGGAAAAAAAGTGAAAACTTGGGCTGGTGACTTCAGAGGGCTGTATCCCATTAGCAGTCTCTAGTCTTCCCCACATCAAGCATTTTATCTGAGCTAATATGATAAAAACACTATTTCTATTTGTGAAGGGGATGGAAGCTCATTAAGAAAGACACTTAGATGACTATAGAAATCTTTTTTCTTACAGCTGCTGATTATCTACAGATGATCATAAAGTGACATATTGATCCTTTGTATTTCTGTAGAGTTCACTGCAGTTTGAGGATGTCTATAAGGGGACATATCCCCTTTGTCTCTAGACTGATCCAATTCTATTCATATTTCCTTAAGTTATCTGAAAGTAAATAATAAATTTTCTTCTGGATTCAGAGATTGACCAGAATGTTAAATAATAATAAAGGCCAACAGGCATAGTAAGTTGCATTGTTTGGTAAGTTGCAATGACTTAGAGTGTGGCATAACCAGGAACAGCCCTATGCAAGGTCTCTGTTTATTAGCTGAATTATATTAATCATCTGAATTACATGCAAACTATGAAGGTAAGAACAAGTGATGCATTTCTGGGTGCATAGTTTGGGGACTCATGCCACATGATGTGGAGATGTTTCCTGTACACATGACTTTGGTGAAACTTATATTGGAATCCTGAGTAGAGCTGTGTTGTCCATAAGTTTGAAAGAACACTGAAAAATGTGCTGAGGAAGCAAAAATAACAATAAAAAATTATTTAATGCATAGAGAAATTGTGTTGTGTGAATGTTTTAAAAAGTCTGATTATAAAAAATAGTAATAATGTTGCAGTGGTCTAATTATGGTATGTTCTGTGTTTTCTGGGGAAGGAAGCAGTGAGCACGAACTTCTTAATTACAGAGATAAACAATCAGCAAGAACTAATGGCTAAAATTTCCTGACAAAGAAATTCATATTGGAATTTTTGTCAAAACGTGCTGTATATAGATGCCTGGAACAAGATAAATGGTAGCTTCTCTGTTTTTATGTCATCTACTCATTATCACAGAGCTTTGAGAATGCTATTTTTGAACTATCCCTGTAAATAACTTCACCAAAAATATTAATATATGGATTATCTCTTTATGATTATATTCTGCAGCCTCATATGGCCTGTATATGATATTATTTTTTGGGTGGGAAAGAAGTATGGTGTATTGTTTACTTTTTAAAACATAAAGGGCAGCTTCTATGCAGTAGTAGTTGAGGCATCTTATTTTTGACCTTTCTATATCAAAATGTCACTACTCTTTGGTGGAGCAAAATACTTTGACACATAAACATTTTGAATAAAAATGGAAGATAAGACCCTTGTCTACTAATTAGAGAAGCAGATGCTTTCAATATCTTTGTGTTAGCCTGGCATCATTTTTCTAGGATATTGAAAATAGCAGCTCCTCTAATTAGTACACAGAGCTGATTATGTAAATTGTATGCATCCCATCGTGTTCAAAACAAGTTGTATGGACACATATAATCAACAACTTCAGGGAAAATCACACTGATCCAAAAGGATAGATGGCTAACACGTAGAATCTAACACATACTTTTGTTATCCAAAGCAACAAAAGCACAAAACACTGTGTTACATAAGAATGTTTACAAAAATAATCAGAAGTTAAAGATGGAAACATGAAGTTAAACAAAGCAAACAGAAATGCTCGTGATGCAGTCCAAGGACTGTACTGAAATGATGTATGGTAAACAAAAGAGCTAAGATTGGAAATTTTTGGACCAAAATTATTATATCCAAAATTAAGCATAAACAGTGGGCAAAATAGAGAGAGAGTAACATATTCTATTCATTGCCTTTTTGGGGAGTTCTTGACTCGCCAATAATGCCTACGGAACAGGTGAAATAAGAAGAGAAGTCTAGCATCTTTCTCATAGATGCTAAACTCTGCTATGACATCTTCAGACCTCCATCATACTGTTCTACACAGCAAGTCTTTCCATACTGAGCTACAGGGAACAATTCAGATAGCATCAGCACCTCTCTTGGTATCTTCAGTCCTGAAGAACCTCTACCACTCAGAATAGTGTTCTCAGTTTCTTTCTTTTGGCTACTGTTTAACATGTCTGACTTAGCCAGCTGTTACATGTTGGCAGCATGCATAAACCTATAAATAAAAAGACACAGTAATAATGAGGTCTTTAAAAAGCCTCATGTTCGTACAGGTTTTGCCAGGTGTACGGAAGTTAGCAAGAGCCTATGCTATTCTGATTATATTTTCAGGAGGTAAGACTGAAAAGTTAAACTGTGAAACAGAAAAAGATATTTTCTTTACATTACTAGTTATTCTTTTCTACTCGTTTTGCATTTGTTGTTTTCACTTTGCCTTCAGGACTCTAACATCAATAAAGTAAACAAACCTTGAATGCATTTCTTTTGTCCATAAACCATCTGAAATCTTGTCAATCAAAGGATTTTCCTTCAAAAATTCTCTGCTGTTCAAAGGAATGGGAATAAGAAATGTTATTAAAATAAAAGACTAAATAACTATGTTGTATTACAGATGCTTTGTGTCTTGTTTCATCTTTTGTATAATATTTAACTTTGACTAAAATACTTGTAACGGTAATTGTATGTCATGGGACTAAACAGGTCAAGTCCTCTATAATTAAAATTTGAATTTTATTTGATTACTTAGTGTTGGTCCTGTTAACATCTCTGAAGCCTATTTATTCCATCAAAATCAGAACAACAGAACATTTTAAGTACAATACAGAAATATCATCTGCTTCCCGTATGCTTCAAAGCTTGGTCTTTGCTCTTTCCATCTTTCTTTAGCATGGTAGTTGTTCTTCTGTTTATGAAACTTTTATGGTTGCCAATTTTTTTTTTCATAAATTATTTTCCAATTGAAAAGCGTGCTTTTTATTTCATAGCATTCCAGTCCACTATTGTTTCTTGAATTGTATTATGTTATCTGAGCTATTAGGAAGAAACAGTTCTATAGTTTCTGCCAATCTGCCAAATATGTACTTGCTTTACACATTTTCTCAGTGGCTATCTCCAGTAGTTTCCTTTCTGAAGATTCCTTCACAGACTTCTTGACAGAGCTCCCAAGACTTCAAAAAATGTGTTAATGAGTCAGTGTGTAGGCTGAGGAAGACAGTACAACTATCCGTTCTTCATGTAATCTTGCTGGTGGTTTTGCAGCTCAGATCTATCCAGTTTCAGGCAATCATACTGAAACAGTATATGGTGGGAGAGAACTGGGTACAAAAGATAACCCAGACAAAGGTTGGTGGGGTTGCCTTTTTAGTCATTTCCTTTGCTTTGGAAGCAACATACCTACGCTAGCCTGTTTAATGCATGGTTGCATGCCTATCAAAAACCAAAGCTGGTGATTGCATTGAACTTTCTCCTTTCTCTAAGTGATACATGAAGATCATTCTTTACATAAGTTATGCATGACCTGCTTTAGTAATATTAGATATTAGGACAAAGATAAACATAGTTTATCTGTATACAATGGTATTTGTATACTAGTGTTGAATGTGATCACATTTTTAATAAAGAGGTAGGCTGAATGATAAGGCAGAAATCCAAACTACTATTCCTTTGGGACCTGTCATCTCATCTTTCTAGGTATAACTCTAGAGAGGCATCATGAAACATATAAACATCTATTATCAATCAAAAATGCTTGCCATATGGCCCATAATGTTCCCCTCCTCAAACCTGTCACGTAGTATCAAGCCAAGATTTTGTCTGTTCAACTAGGCTGCTCTGTCACTCTGTAGACAGAGATGTTTCACCCCTTGTACCAGTCCTCTCCACCGATTGCCTCTGAGAAGACCCCACAGTCGCAATAGTCATGGAGCTCCTGGCTGCCAGCCTGGCTCAGCACATGGTCCCTGAACAGGGCTTCCCTCCCTCTTGAGTCTTAGTTATGGAGAACATGTCCATCCCTCTCACTCTGTCTGAGGAGCCACTGTCACCATGATCCATCCCAAAATGCACTCATCCATTGTGTGGGAGACACATATGGTGTAAAGAGGAAATCCTCCAGAAAATCCAGAGGATCTTCTGCCCCAGCTTTCATTTCACTTGCACTGGGGAAAAAGACAGAAATCCTCCCTTGCTCTCAGGAAAAATGGGGGATAGTTCAAGGGACTGACCAGGAAAAGTAGACCAATTTAAAAAAAAAAAAAAAGAAACCTTATTAGCTTCTTGTGTGAAAAGGAAAGCATAAGATTTTCAAAGGGTTGAGAAAAGCAAAAGAGTAACGTGTTTGTGTCAAACAAACTCACTTGAGATCTGTATTGGTACTTTAGCTCCCTTGTTTAGAGACATGTTTTTATTAAAGCTGCAGTCTGTATTGTGGTAAAGCCATAGCACCTGGTATACATGGAGGGGGGAAAATGGAGGATAGCAAGTCCTCACCCATTTAATGGGGATTAAAAAAATACTTAGTTGTCATTTGTGAATATACTTTTTTATTAGTCCAGGAATTACAGTTTTATACATGTCCCAGGGTGGTGGGGGGGAAGGTTTTATTCTCCTTTTGCTGTATAATCTGCTCCATCGGTGGGGTTTATACCCTCCTCAGAGTCACTGGGAGTGGGACCCTGACAGGGACAGAATACAGGATGGAGGGTACTTGTAAACCTATCTAGTCAGATTTTGCAGATGCTCACTGGAGCAACTCTCTCACCCAGCCATGGCTAGATGAGCTGCCAGCTTTAAGAAGAGGAGACAATTTTCCCACAGATGCAGATGGAAGTGACCACAGGGCTATCTTTGCTTTCCTGTGTAGTGTGTTCTCCTAGGATCCTTGGGGAAATTTTACCAAAGAAAACTGTCCTTGTGGGACATGGCCCTTATTCTCATCTGCTTTATTCCTGAAACACAATAAAATTTCCAGTTTTAAGTTTTAAGTTTCAGACTTAAAATTGTTATAGGGTGGTTGAAAAACGGTTTCTAACTGTTCCTATAGATCCTTTTTTACTGTGTGTTTACTGCTCATTCATATGATACAGAACCTACATCCAACATCTCCCACAGTTTCTCTAAAGCTAGACAGATCAAACAACCCTGATTTCTTGAGAAAGCACAAAAGTGCAATCAGTGTGGTATGACCTTTTTGGGTGAAAAAAAAGTAGCACTTCGATGTGCAGATATGCAGTCCATATCAGCAAGTAACATTTTAGATATATGAATGGATTTATAAGGAAAGCCTTTGCTTTCAATCTGGTACAGAAACTTTTTCAGAAAGATCAGTAAAAGATGGAGAGTTCATTCTTCTTCTTTCTGGGCAGCAACCCAATTATTCAGGCCAAAAGAAAAGAATTTGCTACACTTAAAAGCAAACCTCTCTGGGAAACCTGATATTTAGGTGTCAGCTGCAAAGGGTTTTCCACTTTCCTTCAGAGCAGCTTATATGGAGTGAAGACACTCAAGATAAGTGGAAAAATAAAACAGACTATCTCCACAATGCCAATGATTTTTTATACTAAAAACTAAGAATTAAGTGAAAAAAACACTATTAAAATATGACAAAAACTGAAGTTTTATCCCCTTTATTAAGTGGCAAAGGGGAGAGATGGGAAGAGATTAAAATTTTCCTCAAGAGTCTGAGAACAGCTGAGTTTGCCCACGTGACATCTGCAGCCCCTTGTAAGCTTTCACAGATGAACCCTTTCTTCCAGTCCTGCCTCCATCCCATAGAGTATGTCACTATAAATCCACTTAGCATAGTACAAACCTCATACACTTTCAGCTGCAATGCCTTTAAAATTCCAAAGCAGCACATGAAGAGCTTTCACTTGTAGCTATGCGATCTGATGTGACTTGCTGTGAACTTTCATAGGAACAGGATGCTAGAGGTGGTGGACCATTATGCAGGATGATAATTCTGCCCATCTAGGCTAAGAAATTGTGGTCCTTGTTACAATGCCCAAATAACCCACTGTCATAATTTATTTACTACTGGAAAAGAACTAGAAACTCACAAGACGAATTTTGTAACAAATGTTGAGGTTTATCAGAGATTTCATTGATCCCCTTCACTGTTAAATTATCCAAAAGGTATGAAAAAACAATATCTGGGACCTGTAATTAGTCAGAGCATCTGTCATGGCAGCTGGAACAGCATACAAAATGGATGAGTGAAAGCATCTTCCTAGGTATTGGGAAAGTTAAAACTAATGGGTTTTAACTAAAGGGATATGTGAAGAGCAGGACAGGATGAGCAGGGAGATTGTTCATGTCCTCCCTCAGTAAGTTTGCAGATGACACCAAGTTGGGGAAGAGTGGCTGGAGAGCTGCGTGGTAGAAAAAGGACCTGAGGGTTCTGGTTGACAGCTGACTGAATATGAGCCAGCAGTGTGCCCAGGTGTCCAAGGTGGCCAACAGCATCCTGGCCTGCAATAAGGAAGAGGTCATGCCCCCATACTTGGCATAGGTGAGGCTGCATCTCGAATACTGTGTTCAGTTTTGGGCCCCTCACTATGAGAAGGACATTGAGGTGCTCGAGCATGTCCAAAGAAGGGTAACGAAGCTGGTGAGGGGTCTGGAGCACAAGTCTTATGAGGAGTGGCTGAGGGAACTGGGGTTGTTTAGTCTGGAGAAGAGGAGGTTGAGGGGAGACCTCATCACTCTCTACAACTACCTGAAAGGAGTTGTGGTGAGGTGGGTGTTGGTCTCTTCTCCCAAGTAACTAGTGATAGGACAAGACGAAATGGCCTCAAGTTGTGCCAGGGAAGGTTTAGATTGGATATTAGGACAAATGTCTTTACTGAGAGAGTGGTCAAGCATTGGCACAGGCTGCCCAGGGAGGTGGTGGAGTCACCATCTCTGGCAATGTTCAAAAAACGTGTGGACGTGGCACTTCGAGACATGTTTTAGTGGGTATGGTGGTGCTGGGTTGACAATTGGACTTCATTACCTTAGAGGTCTTTTCCAACCTTAATGATTCTATGATTCTATAATTCTATGATTCTAGTGATAATATATTCCATGAGCAGGATTTGGATGTAGATTAATTTAAATGTATATCTTCTTTGCCTGTCAGGATGGTTCTCAAATGTCTAATTCAAAATCTTTATAAATCAATGGAAGAACTGCTACAGACTTCACAGGTATAAGATCCAACTGTGAGGGCCATAAAGAAATCCATAGCAAAATTCATATGATAAAAAATAGGAGACACTTGGGTACACAAGTAATTGCTGGTACTTAATTAAAAAAAAAAAAGTAGAGGCTGAGCTGAGCAATAGTTTGATCACTGATCCTAAGGATCAAACTCTTGTGAGGTTAGTTCCTGCTGTTTCCCAGGAGACGAGTTCTCTCCCGTTTGAATAGAGCATAACGTTATGATAGCCTTTTCATAAAACCTCTTCCTAGTCTTCTTACACGTATTTTTTTAAAGAAAGTTTCTTCTACCTTTCTCCACACTCGAAGAAAAAAAAAAAAGAGTAATTTATTTTCATTTTCACTTCACTGTGTACGTAGTTTCCAGTAGGCAACTGAGTGTTCAATGTTATAATGTTGATAGTTTCTGACTTTTTAATTTTCCATGATATTAATTTTAACTGTAATGCTTTAATGTTCAATATTTATTATATACAGAGTCATGATGCTTCATTAGGGAGAGGAAAGAAAGAGTTATGTTACAAAAATCTAGTCATTAACACACTTTCATAGAAACTTTGTTCAATTCCCAGTAGCAAATCAGTGAAAGGAAGGCTTTTAGGGGTGTATATTGGACATTTCCCCTTTCTGTGTGTTCTTCAAAGGTAGACACCTTTCCTGTCATCAGCGTGATGAACTTGATAGCTCTGAGGAACAGAAATGTAGTGGATTTGATAGCCAGGAATATTGGTGCCTAAAGACTTGAGGCAGCTCCTCATGGCTTCTGAGGATCTAAGTTTAGACTTACAGGGAGTTAGATGTCTAAAGCATCTTGACAGATTTAGCCCTTAATTATGGAGATAATTTTTTTTTTCCCAGTTTACCTGGCACAATGCAGTGTCATACAAGGATATCCAAATGAATGCAAAGGCAGATTAGGAACCAGAATCAGAACCGCACACTTATGTGGCACTCCTGTATCTCTTCCGAGTATGAGTCTAGACATAGTAGTGTTAGTCTAGTAACGCTAGTTAGATGTCCGAAGGGATCCTAAATCTACAGCAGATTCAGCCTTGAAGCTGTGAAATTTGGGGCATACACAAAAGGTACAACTGGTTCAGAATCAACTCTCTGTGAACCAGAAGCAATTCTGTGCCACTGTAAGCAGATGCACCCTGTCCAGGTTTCAGCCAGTATCGAGTTAATTTTCTTCACAGAAGCTGGTGTGAGGCTGTGTTTTGGATTTGGGATGAGAAAATGTTGATAACGTGCTGATGTTTCGAATTGTTGCTAAGCAGTCAAGGACAGTCCAGCTTCTCGTGCTGGCCTGCTAGCAAGGAGGCTGGGGGTACACGGGGAGCTGGGAGGGTACACAGCCGGGACAGCTGACCCAGACTGGCCAAAGAGATATTCCATATCATATGATGTCATGCTCAGTATATAGAGCTGGGACGAGGAAGAAGGAGGGGTGGAGGGACGTTCGGAGTGATGGTGTCTGTCTTCCCAAGTAACCAATACACGTGATGGAGCCCTGTTTCCCTGGAGATGGCTGAACACCTGCCTGCCCATGGGGAGAGGTGAATGAATTCCTTGTTCTGCTTTGCTTGTGTGCGCAGCTTTTGCTTTGCCTATTAAACTGTCTTTATCTCAAACCATGAGTTTCCTCACTTTTACTCTTCTGATTCTCTCCCCCGTCCCACCGTGGGGGAGTGAGTGAGCGAGCAGCTGTGTGGGGCTTAGTTGCCGGCTGGGGCTAAACCATGACAACCCCCAGGGGAAAGATGTGGGAAATGCCCTTTTGAAGTATGAAGAAACATTTTTGTGTCCATGTAGTTTTATTTTTTTAAATGGCAGCCGTTTATCTAATGTGTTGCAATGTTAGTCAAAAGCTGGGCACATAAGTCGCTGGGTAAAGAGCAAGCGAGGTACTGAAATAACCATAAGGGTGTTTAAATGTCTTCAAAATTCAACTCCATACTAACTATGGAATACAGTACGTGTAAATACATGGCCCTAATTTATTAAATCTTGTGCCTGTAAAGTGGAAGCTGCTTCCATGTCCAGTAGAGTTCCTGGGACTGTACCCTGGGTGGCCTCTAGCAGGACAGGCTCAAACTCTGAGACAGACACCAGTTCTTCCCAGCACTGCCTTTCTTGTACCATCTTGCTTTTCTCAAATGTTGTTGCGTCTTGGTTTGATTGATGTTCTTCTACAGCGTATGTCAGAGTAAGGCCAACTCATTTTGCAAATGCTGAAATTAGTGGATTTCTCCCTTTATTTCAAGAGTATATGTTTCTCCAGGTCTAGTTCCATTGTCCAGTATGCAATTTATATGATCTTTTCAACTACAGAATTTTTCCAGGTAAGTACTGGATGAAGGAGGACATCCTGTAAATTTTAGTTATAATACAGTTCTTTCCCACGTTATCTTATTTTTCATATTCTGAAAATAGCCTGTTAGTCTAGTGCTTAAGAAATTAATAACTTGCACTTCTATTATGCTGCCTCTGAGGCTATCTTAGAGTCAATATCAAATCAACACAAAAAACTTAATACTAGAAACAAAATACTGCATTTCTATGAATTTGGAAACTCAATGAAGAAAAAACAAGTAGTATCCTGGTTTTGGCTGGGATAGAGTTAATTATCTTCCTAGTAGCTGTGATAGTGCTGTGTTTTGGATTTGGGATGAAAATAAAGTTGATAACACACTGATGTTTTTAGTTGTTGCTAAGCAGTCAAGGGGTGTTTAGCTTCTCGTGTTGGCCTGCCAGCGAGAAGGTGGGGGGTGCATGGAAATCTGGGAGGGGACACAGCCAGGACAGCTGACCCCAACTGGACAAAGAGATATTCCATACCATAAGACATCATGTTCAGTATATAAACTGGGGAAGTTATCCGGAAAAGGGCCATGGCTTGGGAACTAACTGGGCATCGGTCAGCAGGTGGTGAGCAATTATGCTGTGCATCATTTGTTTTGTATATTCTTTTATCACTATTATTATTATTTCATTATCATTATTGTCTTTTTTTTTCCTCTGTCCTGTTAAACTGTCTTTATCTCAACCCACGAGTTCTACTTTTCTGGTTTTTGATTCTCCCCCAAAGACCTGCTGGGGGATGGGGGATGGGGCAGGAAATGAATGGCTGTGTGGTTATTTCAGCTACCTGCCACAATAAGTAAGCAAGTTTGCTCCTAATTTAGGTGTTGCAAATATGCAAAATATATTGATTAACTAATTAATCTACTTTATGCACCTGAAAGGCCGTGGTGAAACTGTTACATAGAAAAGAAGCAAGTAACTTGCTGTTGAAGATTTTCATCAGGACATGGAATAAACCCCAGCTGACCCAACCACTAGTTCTGTACTTTAAATTAGGAGACATTTCCCTTGGATGTACAGTAAGCACAAATAAACTTGGGTATTTTGATGTTCAGGCCTATAGTTTAACCCGTATTTGAGTTTCCAGTAAATGTAACGGGCCAAGAGATCTCATATCCAGCAGTCCACTTGACCTATCTTTGATGGCAGCCAAAAGTGATGGTTGTAAAAGGACCTGCATGATAGAAATTCACAGTGCTATTCAAATTTCCCATGGACAAGTATCTTCTTCACAGTTATGACAGGTGGTGTTGGTAGTCTTGACAGATGCGTCAAAGATTTAATGATATGGAAGTTACACCATTGTGGTGTTCTGATGCACTGGCTAATGAGAAATCTCTGTTGGAGCTTGAAACTGAGGCTTTAACAGGCAAAGCAACAAACAGAGAGCTTGAAAGGCAGAGTGAAAAAAATATGTCTGCTCTCCTTTTTTGCTAATAAAAGCTCTGACTCACTAGCAAAACTTTTCTATTAAAACACTTCACAGGAGTGTCACATCTACACAGAAAACCCTGAAAACTGGATCTGCTTATAGTTAATCTCTTTTCTAGAGTGGTGGCATGATAAATTTTGGGTAGTCCTTGGATATTTTGTGCTGTGGAGAAGCTCACTCCAGATATTTTCAAATGGACGTTTTCAAATGCCAGTTTGGATAATCCTAATGGAACTGCATGGTTAGAAATTGCATAAGGATGTGACCATGAAAATGAAGCCTTCTTACATATATGAAAGTGGAAAACAAAAATTTCAGGATTCCCAAAATATTCTTTTAAAAGAAAAAAATGTTAAAAAAATGTTCTTTTAAAAATCATTTACATTTGTCTTTGTAAGCAATTTAGAAGCAAATATTTGTCTTAGTATTTTGCAAAAATGGTTAATGGTTTACTTTTTTCTTGAAAAATTAACTGCAGCATGGTATTAAACAAATCGATTGTATTGATTGCTAGAGCTCAGTCTGGCCACGCTAGAGCTCAGTCTGGCCACAGTCGTAAA
>NW_010519751.1:0-14862 GCF_000687285.1 Phaethon lepturus
AAAAAAAAAAATCAGTGTTATGCTGCAGTATCAAGCTTTTTTTTTTCCTACCCCAAACTCTTACATTAGGCAGCATGATAGATTTCTAAAAATATGGTTTGTACCAGTTCAATGATTTGTCTAAATCCATTTCATCTGTCTAAATCAGATGAGGTAGCTATATTCCAAATCCTTTTAGTCATAACCAGAGCTACTGAGCATGTTCTAGCTGGACTGTGAGAAGCAAATCTTCTCCTAATCTCCTCCACTCCATTTTAATGTCAGGTACAAACACTGAATAAGGAGACTTTCTTCTGTATTCCTTGTGCTTTTTCTTAACCCCGTCCCCCATCTACTTGTTGATTCTGTCCTTCAAATGCTGCTTCAGTAGTATATTTCCATAACTGTTGTGCATTTTTGATTCAACTTTTCTGTGTTCCTTGATTTTTCTTCTTTATTGCTGCTCTTGTGTTCAGAACAGATCATAATAAAATAGATTGTTTTGAACCGTGCATACTGTGTGTGGTTAAAAGTTACAAAAGACTTCTTTTTGAGCATCCTCAAAACTTACGCATGCTGTACATCTTTGGTGTTGCTTTTCAAGTAACCTTTTTAGATCATGAGGACCTGCTTTGTTTTATTAAGAATTTGTGTTTTCCAGGGTGTACTTCAGCTTTATTTACTATTTGTGTCTCAATGGGCTGTTTTACTTCACCTTTACATTTTCATTAGTCCTTTTACTTGTGTTTTTTTTATCAGAGCTTTTTTTTTTAACTTGTGCTGAAAATCCTGTTTAAAACTGGTCAAGTTACAGAACTTTTGTAGTTACTTAAATAAAAACATCTTTTTATACATTTTTTCTTAATGTTTTTCATAGAAGTGTGAAAAGCAAATAACTAGAGAGAAAATACTTTTGACAGTGATTTGTAGAAATAGAAGAGAGATTTGAAAGTTTCTCACTGACTTGTGCACATGTGTGGGTGCTTGCATTAGTTCCTCTGTGCTTCTCTGAAAACATGCCCGTGTCACTACTTGTGCAAAATCACATTTACTCAGGAGAACAGTGAAGTCAAACCACTCTCTTATGCGGATTTGTTTTTACACACCTGCTGTAGAAGTGCAATGAATAAGGAGTAACAGCAGCACAATCAGAGCGCATCCACAGGAATGGGAAATGTAGTATCTATAGGGCAGTTAGTTATCTTGGTTGTAATTATTGGGGCTGCTCTGCCTATTACAGTGAAGAAAAATTGTAACTCATTAAATAAAAATTCGTTTAATAGGGTGTAGAGAGCTAATGATCTGAAAATGGTCCCTTGGTTTCTAAATAAGATTTAAGGGGAAAAAAGAGATTGTTTCTTGGCAAGCTAAGAGCTTATCCTAGGTTTTACATTTGGATCAGAGGAGTTGACTTAAATTAATGAAATAAAGTAGTGGAGTTGCTGACCAAAGCAAAAGTATGCCCTAGGCCAGGCAGAGAGGAGGGAGAGGTGCTATGTGGGAGAAATCACCACCTTGTTTGTCTAAAGATTCAAATTATGAAACAAATGAAGACAGACTTACAAGACAGGCTAGAGACTTCTAGTTCCGCTTTCTTTTGCTGAAACTAGAATGTATAGTGTAGAGGATAACCTTAACATTTCCTATAGGACTGCACAGAACTTTCTTTTCAAGTATTTTGAGTTTTTTTGTGTTGAAGTGACCCAAGAGTATCTGGTGTTCGAGAGTTACAGGAAGACGGAATTTGTGTTCAGTATAGGAGCAAATGGAATGATTTACTGCTTCTTAGATTTTTATAGATTAAAAACGTAATATTGAATTCATATTAGAATTCTGTAATTGCTTAAAAGGGTTTAAAAAAATCAGTGGAATAAGTTGTATTTCATGTTGATGAAAATTGCTGCTGACTGTTTTTTTTTTGTTGTTATTAAAACTAGAATTACTTCCAAACTGTGACTTTTACTTTGAAGCCGAGGTCCACACAGAAGGAAGCTTCTGAAATGAAAAAGATTGTCATTCTACTTAAAATTTTCAATTTAGTACATGTGAAAGTTTGTATAGTACTGATTTTTGTTTGTTTTGTTTTTCTTAAAAGACAGTTTTTCTTTAGGAATCGCTTTAAAGAGATCTGATTTTCTTTTAATCTAAATTGTAGCAAATGCAGAGTGAAGCTCATTCTTTTGCAAAACTCTTCTGGAAAATTGCTTGGGTGCTGTATATTGAATGTCAGTGAAACTAGGTGAGTTTCTGAATATTTTGATTACTCTAAGCAACAAATGAGTTAATCGTGGGTGACAAAATCCTGTTTATAACTTACACTGGTAAGAGAAACGTTGGCAATTAACCCAAAATCTAGAAGATTAAATTATTATATAAACAAATGACATAGCTCAGGAAGGGGGGGGGGGCGGGGGGGAAGGCAAAGATTAAGCAATATGTTCCTGGCTTTACTCCTAAGGTAAAAAGCTGTGTATACACCAAATACATTTTTATCTAGTGTTTCTGTAATGAAGTTCTTCTATAAGATAAGTTGCTTGATTAGTTTTCCTTAGCATTTCTGTCATGATATTCCTGTGGCTGTTCTCTGAGGTGATATTCAGAACCAGGCTAATTTCAGTCTTATAGTAGACTAATATTCCTGTGTCATTAATCTTCTTTTTCTCAATTCACATACTTGCTTAGCCCTGGATTAGAGAGCAATTTGATTGAAGCAAACACATGTTCATCTTTAGCCCTTTTAAATTTTATTTGAGTTGGGGCAAGTTAAATCACTGTGGTAGTGCTTACATGCCTGCCTCAGTCTACATCATCTGAATTTCTAAATAAAAAACCAATACTGACAGCTCTGTCTGAAAGTTCAGAGATGCTAGAATCTTCAGTTTTCTTTTGCTGTATGTAATAGCACAGGTAATAGGAGGAAATAAATAAAATAATGAGAGAAAAATCTGAAAGAAATAAGGGGAAACAAGAAAAGAAGTAAAATACTTAAAGGGGGAAAAAAAAAAGACATGAAAGATGGAGTGAAGAAATAAAGCAAAGAGAAATTAAGCCAAAGTGATAGGGTTATCCAGTTTTGTGTCTTCTGCTGAATTCTGGAATAGGGAAAATAAATTCTTCTATTGGTAGCCATTAGATTGCCATTTAGTATGATTTTTATGTTTTTTTAATTGTGGTAAGGAGTTAAGAGTAAAAGCTTACAGAATTTTTCCAGAGTCTTTCAGTGCCCTCAAGTACTCTGTTTTGTGAGATGACACCTGCTTTGGTTAGTCTGGTTTGGAAAGGTAGGATACGATTCCAGTGTATGCATTACCATTTTGATTTGGATCATTAGTACTGTTTTAGAGAAAGTCTCGCAATTGTCTCCCCATACCACATACTTGCTCAGCGTGTTCAAGCTTCATTCCTTTCCCAGAAAACCAGTTTTTAAGCTCTGCTGCAGATACAGAGTGTTATTCTGTCTCTACTGGGGACGTACAAGTCTGAATCAATTATTAAATCCCTGGAAAACTTTGAGTAGCCTGTGTGATGCTGATGTTTGCTTCTGGAGACCAGGTGAAATCTAATCCAAAATAAACCATCTTGAACAGCTAGCACAGGAGTGTCAGCACCAGCTGCTTTGATCTACTGATCCGTTTCTGCTGCTTCAGATTACTTGCTAATGGAGACATAGCCAAAATTGTTCACTTTTCTTATAGGTCAGGAGACGAGGTCAATGAACGTTTCTGATATAACTGGATTTGTAGAATAGGTACATAAGTTTTGGTGCTAATATTTACAACTTTCAAAGTGCCGCAAATGTTCTTTGCAACTTTTGTTAATACAGACTGTCAAGGAAACAGATAAATACATCACAGTAAATCAAAAGGCTAAATCATAACTGCCTTCTGAAATTTTGACTTACTCTGTTTTTATTCCCTGTTTATGTTCTTAAATTTTTAAAAATAGGAATTTTTTTTCATTTCATAATTTTTATATAAATTCTAAAATTTGTATACTTTCCACCACAAATGTTTTGCTTGAGCTGCTCATCTGTATTGAAAAAAAACCCCCAAAACCAACAAACTAAGTCCAGTATTTTATTTCAGTCATTAAGTACGAGCAAGGCGAAAAAGATATGGTCTTCAGAGGTGTTTGCAGTTCTTAAATTCTTACTGTCCATTGAGCTGTCATGAATCAAGACATATTTATTCACCACCTCCCAGACTGAATTCCTCAATTTGAGGTTGTAGATGGCAGTTGTTAATGTTTTGAAAATTTAAATAATATTTAGTTGCCAGTGTTAACTTATTTTACCTTGAAGTAACAGTTGTAAGGGTTCTCCCCATCTGCCTCGTGTAATTTTAAGTTCACAGATTCCCAACTATTTTGCAGACTTACTGCTAGTGTAGTATCCTGCATGTCTAAGCCAATGATTAGGACTAAACTCAATTATATTTCTTGTATATTAGATCTTTGCAGAATCTAGGCTCAGCTTTCAGCATTTGTTCCAGAAAATTTCCAAGGTTCAAGTAAGATTTCTATTGATTGGGACACTTACGACAACAACCCTTTAATAGAATAATTGGGAAAAAAAAAATCCAAGGTTGTAGCAGCACAAGTATCAGCAGCATTTTGGAGAATTTTTTTTTTTTTTAAAGCCAGTAATTTTTTTAAACTATGTTATTTGCAGTGTTATTTAAATTGTTTTTATTCAGTCTATTCCCTCATGTAACTGGCATAAACATTATAAAAGTTAGCGTATTTTATTCTTCTAGGCTTAAGCATCTCTCCACTCAAATTGTGTAATCCTTTCTAAAAGAGCGATTATTACTGCCATGTGTGTATGTAGCACTTCAGCTAGCAAAAAACCAACGCATTAAATAAAAATTAAAATTTAGTACTTAGCTGTTTCATATAGGAGCTTTGGGAGGAGGCCTCATTGAGGCAGGTAGAAGCCTCAATTTAAAATGAAGAAAGACGTTGAGAGTCAAAACATGAGAATTGTAAGCCAGCAAGTTATTAAGAGTCCTCATTATTTTAAGTAATCTTGTCTTAGGAGTATTGCACTGTTATGTTGAAGTGTATATTTCATTCTCACTCTATTTATATATTTGTTAATGTGTTAGGCATAAATAAACTGTTTCAAGCCTTAATATGTGCTTAGATACAATACAGTTGTTTTCATTAGTCTGTTAGCATGTGGCCTCAACATATAATTTATATTAGTTTCAGGATTTCCTGTGAATATTGATAGCATTTGGAATCCCCATCCTTGATATCAGTGTTAAATAGGCTACTAGCAAGATCCTAGGTCATCAAAACCATATTCACAATGTTCTGAGCAGAAGAGAATTGCCATTGCAAATAAAACCTGATTATAGTTTTACTTTTTGGTAACTGATATATTAATTGAAAACTGGAATAGCTATAATGCCTTTGTAATACTTTCTTAATGTTACTTTTCACGACTTAAGTAATGGGTCTGACTTAAGTCAATAAAGTGTTAATAAAGTGACAAAAAAGCCTATGAGGGCTGGATTACCACATTTGCTTTGATTTAAAATATTAATTGTAAAATACATCTCGTGCAACTTGATTTTTAATTAGGTCGTACTTGCTAGCTGAGGTGGCAGTCTTTCAAGCAGTGCTTAATTTTAGCATCTTCGGTAATAACTTGGAAGGGAAGGTTCTAAATGTTTGCAAATAAAATATGGTGATACTAATTTGGGAGGTGTTAAGAACTTGGGAGTGCAGAGAAGACTTTGAGGGGCAAGAAGTAAGCATACCAAGATGTGGTTTTGTAGATAGAAATAGTGTGGTCTGATTATTCTGTAAAAGAAAATCTCGCGAATTGGTAAAAGAGAAAAAGAAAAAAGCTGAGGAAGACAGTTTACAGTCATGTAAATGTAATGAGTATGGTCCCAAGTAGTTGATATGATTTTGTGTTAAGTATTGTAGGTGGTAAAAGGGACTAATAGTTTGCATGTAAATAACTTCGAGAACTCATTTGAAACTTTTTAAAGTTTATATGGAAGTATCAGGACAGAATCTGACTTTGTGAAAATGCAAAAAGAAGCTCAACTTTTGATTCCACCTCCCCATGCCCCCCCTCGGTAATCTGATCTTGAAAATTCCCATCTCAAATGTGGTAGCAGCAAAGCCTAAAAAAGCTTGGCTTAGAAATTCCTCAGTTATAGTATGTTTTATGTCTTTCAGTCAATATTGTGATCTTAAAATATTTTTGAAAGAGCTGGAGGAATTGGGAAATAATTGACAGATTTTTTTGCTATGAGTGTTGAATTAGTCTGCAAAGTCCAGAAAGCCTTCATTAAAAAAATTCTCAGTGCTTGAACAGTAATATTGTTATCATACTTAATAAACTTAATTTATAATTACATTGACTGGGACCAACATTTTTAAGATCATACTGATCTATGGGAACAAGGAATTTGTTGGTTTGCTTTAGCTGCTTTTCTGGTGACCCTCAGAACGTGAATTCAGTACATTTTCTGGACTTACTAAGCACAAGCCCTGAAAGTTTCTGCTCACATCAGTAGCAAGCCATAGAGGAGGAGTGCATGCTCCTTGTGCCCAGGAGAATGAAGAAAGAATTTGAGCAAATTTGATAAATATATAAGTTGATAATGTTTTAGAAACAGAGAATGCTAAAAAACAGTTGGTTAAATGTTACAATGCTACTTCAAAGTATACTTTTCCTTTGATCAGTGTTTACTGAACATTCAGAAATTCAGTTGTGTTCAGTGCTCTAATATTTGAATACTTAAGTAAAGATGTTCTTCCTTTTTAATTTCCATATATATAAGAATATATATGCAGAATGATTATAGTAAAATTACATTGGAGTTGACTTTATATGCTTTTTTCTATTGCTGCATTGCTGTTCTGCTTAGTTCATGCAGTACTATTTCTTTTTTTAAAATGATGCACCATCTTTCCTGTCTGAGCAAGTCCAATTATTAACTAAATATTGGCTAATGTTCCATTTCCTTTTGATTCTTGCTTATAGCAGGGTGGTGAAAGGATAAGTAACATCTATCCCCAAAGTGGTTATGAAGTGTTTTGCAAAGACTTCTCAGGGAGAAGAAAAGTAAAGTCTTTCTGCCTTGGTTTTGTGCATTCTTTAGCCAAGACAACAGTTAAGACACTTCCTCTCTGCACCAATTACAAAACTTTTTTTATTTTGTTTTGTTTTTTTTCCCTTTCCTGTTAAGGCACTTCTTGCCTATGTAATATGAAGGACTTGTCCTGTATCTCAGGTTTTGCAATCACTGTAATTCCAGCTGAGCCTGGAATGTTGTATTGAAAGTTCTGACGAAAGAGTAACTAGTGTTTTGTTTAATGAAATTAAGGAGTAGTGCAATGCAGGGATTTGGAATTCTGTAACTATATTATTGAGTTTTTATTTAATGTATAAACTTGTTCTTTCTGTAACAGGTAGTTGTATTGGGGGAAAAACTGAAGGATCTACTGGCAGACACCAGAATTTTAGGAAAGTAAGTCTTTACTTTTGTTAAATGTTGTTAATCTTACGAACATAACAGTAAGCATGTTAATACAGAAGTTGTTTTGCCACATCTTTTTTTTTAATACACTGAATTTAGCATCCCCTAGCGTTTCCCTTGTTTTGTTCTGTTTTTCTACTACCTCATTCTATTTTTTCTTTTGTTATCACTTTGTGGTCTCCACGATGATGTGCAGGACTTCTAGGGGAAAAAGGTGGGGGGGAGGCAGGGAGGAGGAGCTGCTTGTTTGGTAATTTTTGGCTTGGACTGTGCTTCAGTGTGGGAGCTTAAAATGTTCCTACTCTTCCATTTTATGGAAATGTGAATATGAAGTCTGACTTCTTTTTGAAGACACTTTCCAGTGAAGTGCACTGCCTAATCTGTTCTTCAGGCAGTCAAACAGTCCACTCTTCACAAAAGCTTTATAGAATAATTTAGCTGTGCATGAGTCACCCACGCTGGGAAATCTAAGCATCAGAAGCACTTCCACAGCTGCATGAATCAAGGATTGTGCAATCAGCTTGGAAAAAAAAAATGATGCCCATCGCTAAATAATTTTTAAGTGCTTTATTTACATGTTTGCATTTCTGCATGAGATGGATAATTAAGTTTTAGATTAAATACTAGCTTTCTGAAACACCTGTCACTTATTCTTGGGTGTTGCTGTTAGACAGTGTTCTAATCTTTTTTAATACATGTCCATTTGGTACACTTGTACAAGTCTAAGAGTTACAAATAGCTGCTGTTGGTATAAATCATTCTTTTGTTATATTTTCTCAGTTTCATGATACTCATTTAGGTGAATACCGTTATTTAAGTGTCTGTACTGAAAATCATCTTAAAACAGTCACAGTTCATGCTAATTAACATATTTGATAGAAAGGTTGATAACTATTTAGCAATGTGTCAGATAGATACAGTCCTGTGCTTTACATTATGCTTGAGCTTCCCATTGACTCTAAGGCTGAGTTCTGCATTTGTTTTCATATCCAGAAGCTGATCCATGAGTCTGGATCAGTGTATGTAAACAAATCTCATTCTGTCCAGAAATTTCATTTGACGTGTGTTGCCACATGAGATGCAGCAATGCATGGGACAGTACAGATGTTTCATTTAAATATGAAGCAGACTTCTCAAGTAGTAGCTACAATGCTCATTTTTTTGAGCACAAATTTTTCCTAATTTTGTTCTCTGGTTGTAATTTAACACATGATATAGGTCAGCATGAAATGACATCATCACCAAAAGATGTCTAACCTGATGATTCACTGCTGCTCCTTCCCCTGTGCCAGCACAGCTTTTGAGCAGCCATATGGTGAAACAAATTTAGTTGATTTAGCTGAATGAAACAGTATTTGGGTTAGTTTTAGGCTGGACCAGTTTTGGGCTGTGTTGACTGTATGATCATAGAAACTAGTGCTAGCAGAAGAGAGGGAATTTAGTATGAGTGTGGAAATGAGTGGTCAAAGAAATGATCAAAGGCTAACATTATGAGAAGTTTCAGCTTGACCGAGGAGTTTGGTAAAAGTGCTTATAATATATATATATTTTTTTTAATAGATGTATTTATATATAAACTTTATATATAAAAATATATAACTTTATATATAAAATATAAATAATTGTTAGGGTGTGAAGTGCCTAGTGTCTGTAGCCATGTAGTTACTTGTGTGGTCTGTGTTTATATTGGTCTTGCTGTCTTATGTGTGATAAATCTTCACCTGCGAGCTGATTTAGAGGCAATACTTAGTCTGTTTCTCCCATGTCCTAGGTGAGTACCCTGTCCAGTACCCTGACTTATTCCTAAGTCTTTGTCTTCTGTTTAAAAGAAAAAAAGAAAAAAAAAATATATACTTGAGTTAATTCCATTGAGTTGTTTAATTCCATTGAGTTGTCTGGCATGTCATGCCGCTTTCCTTTTGCCCCTTTCACCCCTTTTTAATGTGTGCATAACTGAGAAGCAGTAAGAAGTTTTTTGATGTCTGGATGTGCTAGATAATGTTATCTTAAAAGAATAAGTAGTTGATATGCAATAATTGGTCGTCCTTAACAGGTAGCGTGCAAAATGGATTTTTGGCTGATGTTGGATTTAAGCAAAATGGATTTAAGACTCATAGCTGTATCCTTAAATTTTCTCCTGAATAGACTGTAAAAGCATTGGGTGCAGAAATAACTTGCATAACTTAACTTCTTACAGACCCTCTTGGCCATCAGTTGACTTTTTGGATTTCTGAAGTTTTAGAATGCAATAGTGAGATATGTAAAAAGTGTAAGTGTTCATTTGGATATAAAAGCTAATACATCTTCACTGGCTAGAGGTTTTTTGGTCTAGGATAGAATTTTGGAAAGATTCATTTGTGTGATTCAAAAAATTTCAAAAACTGCTTTTTACCTACCTTTCCTACCTCACAACACTGTCACAAATGAGTGGCGTAGGCTGCTTAAAGAATCACTGCCAAAGATAGTAGGAAACATTATTTTAATACAAATTTGTAAAAAGTGCAACTTAACAGAATTTGATGGCAAAGTCCACTCTATCACTTGTTCAACTTGGAAAAAGTATACAAGGAGAAACCAAATTACAATTAAGTTGGAATGATTTACATGTGGATTGGGAGGAGTGATAAACCACTCATTCACAACACACACACACATGCATACTCAGAGTCTGGCAGTTAAGGTGCTCGCCTAACATGTAGGTTCATGTTTTTCTGCAAGATTAGTTGTTGTGGATAGCTGAATGTTTGTTGTTGTCGCAGCGATAATAATTGTAGTGTCTCATTTTCTAAATTTAAACATGAGTTTATATCAATACCAAGCAGAAATTTTTTGTGGAATGGAATAAGAATTTACTTGGTGTTATCTTGCTTTGAATGTATAATAATTATGTCTGTTGAATTTGGTAATGAATTTTCTCCAGGGCAGTTTCAAAAATTAGTTTACATTCTTCCCTCTTGTTATTGGGGGAGAGGAAAAACAATGTTTAACTCGGTGATGAGTCTCATTTCTCAGTGATTTTTTGTGTATGTTTTTCAGTGTAGGAATAAAGTGTTTAATTTTTTCTTTTTAGTTAGATTTATTAGTATTCTTGGTATTATTTATGCTCTGAGGAAAACATGACAAACCATTTTAGACAAATTGTTTTTTAAACTAACATCTGTATCTGATACAAAACATTTAAAATTGCTAATGCTCTGTTTCATAAATACGCACGTTTGTAATTGGATGAATCATTTCAAGTTGTTGTTAACTCCAGAATAGATGTCTTGATAATATCCCCCTCCCCCAATTGTCAGCCTTCTCAGTTCTATTTAAGAGGCTGGAAGAAGGAAGCTGGGATTTCATTTGTTCATTCTAAAATATAACAAGTTTAGATACCTCCTGTGAGAGAGAATAGCAGAATGTCCAGATTTTACATCCTCTACAGCACTTTTTCAGCAGTGTAGTGAGGTTAGTTTAAGATCTTTTCTTGAGCTGGCTGGCTGCAGGTTGTTTCTGCCCAGAATCCTATTAAAGGCAATGGAGATTTACAGAGATGTGAAGATTGTCAGTTTTGTATTGTAACACTAACACGTTAGCTTCTCTTGATTAAAGCTCATGTTGTGAAGTACTGGGATTTTTTTGTTAAGCACCATTTAAGTAGGCAGTAGGTGTATTTTTCAGCCAGGCTTGATTATGAGCTAAATTGTGTTTTAGATGTGCAAACACAATGCATACTCTTAAGCCTAACCCATGAATCCCTGTTGCAGATCCAGCAGTGGCAGGTGTAGTTAAGAGGTTCCTGCTCCTCTTTGTAGAGGAGTACTGTTCCTCAGCTGTGCCAATTTTCGAAGGTACATGAAGCCACACTTTTTAATAAGAACAAGATAATAAAGATTGTAATTAATACTGTGTGATATGTGAGTTTTTAGACATATCATTTCACAAATCAGCTTGTGGTCAGAGCTGAAAGTGTGTGCTCCTCCGGTAAAAGTCACAGAAGGGTGACAAGAAGCAGGGTGGCACAAAAGCAGGTGCAAGTGGAATGGTAACATGTAGCCACAGTCTTTCTCTTGTACAGACTAGTCGCACAGGATTTACAAGCATTATTTCTGCCACACTGATGGCTTTTGTTATTTAAGGAAGGGGATCTCCAGTAAGGAACTGTGAATACAAAGGACCGATACAATATTTTTAAATGAGACTATGGAACAATAGTTTCTGATGACCAGATCATTAAGCACTGCCTTTCCAATTTATCTTACAAGCTTAAGTTAGGTGTGTACTCTTTCTTGATTATCCTACAGTTTTCTGAAACACAGAGAATATTCACTAACAAACTCTGAAAATCAATATTATAATGAATTTCTTTTAATAATCTTCATTAAGAATTTGAAGGGAGTGCATAAACAACACCTCAGGTATTTCCAAATATAGTTAATTTGGTTAATTTGGATTCTAGAAGACAAAGATAAGACAAGCAGCCTGGAAAGGGATGGAGGCGGGGAAAAAAGCCTGGTACGCACTTCAGCATCCCACTGTCGAGACCAGTTTTGTTAGAAGCCAGGCAACCTGCTGAGTGCTTTCCTGGTCACTCCCAGGGAGATCGAAGGGCAGGCTGCTCCCAGGGGAGGGCAGCTAGCCTCCAAGTGCCCAGATCACCAGCAAGTTCCTGGTGAGGAGGCAGAGCTGAGGACAAGCTGAGAAGTCAAATCAGCGAGTCAGAGGCCAGATGAGTGGGATACATGTCCAGGCTCCAATACAGCCCAGACAACGAGTCAGAGGCTTCTTACGGCTTTCTTGCACATGTCTTCACTGCAGCCTGAACTAAGATTAGAGCTGCACCCCATCAGTGAAGGAGCTGTGGGCCCATCTCCATGGTGAGGAAGGGGAAGGAGATGCAAATGCCAGAGAAGAGTGGAAGTGGTAGCAGAAAAGCTGGTCAAGCAGAGATCAGCCCAAATAATGTGCAGTAGAGGAGTGGTGGGCAGGGATGTTTCTTCTAACCATGAGCTAGAGATGGAAATTGCAAACTGCCTTCAGGGCAAAGTTCTCCTGATGGCAGGACAGTCTAATGCATTAAGAACGCAGGAGAGAATTGCTTTTTCTTCAGATTCTCACTATGCATGTTTTTATGAGGATATTATTTCCTGTGACTTCTAACCAGACTTGTAAGAGCAGCTTGCTTAGGTCCAGTACCTTTGCAGGGAGTAGACAGGGACACATCAGTGTTACAAACCATTTCTAAGACCATAACTTCTTTTTACCTCTGTGGTTGCTACATTGTCTCCCAGTCATGGTGACCTGTAGGTTCTTCTAGCTGCTGCTGTTTGTTTGGACTAAGTACAAATAGGTCTGTGGGCAAATAGTATGCACTCTTTCAAGTGCAATTGTAACTTGACTAAGTCTATGATATTGCTGACCATTACCACAACAGGCCTCCTACCAGGCAGTTCCTCTCTCCTATAGACTGCTTGGACTTACCCTTTTTTCCCAAAAGTCCGTCAGGAACAGACTTGAGACTAGATGAGTTATTCTGATAATGGCAACCCACACCACCAGTCATCTGTCCTACTGCCCTTTCTTCACTATATTGCACACAGATGTGTCCTTGGGTACAGGGGGTACTCATGTCCACTCGCAAATTTTCCTATTAAAAGCCCATCTGGGATCAAATTGTGTGGATGTCTGCACTAGGAAGCAGCCGTCTCCTACTTTTCCTGTGAAGCAGGTGAAGATGTACATGTGCTGTTACAGTGGGTTTACCTACAGAAAAATTATTTCTGGGATGTCAGCTGTTCTGCACAAGTACAGACCAAGGTTACAGTTGGTTTGTTGACATAGTATGAGACAAGGTTGCAATGTATGACTGTTCCCAGCTGCTAGAATAACCTCTTCAGCTGCAAAGTGTGGATAGCATTTCTTGAAATTCCTTTGAGCCCTATCTTCTGATCTTTTTGTTTTGCTTTTTTTTCTTTATTTTGAGGTAAAAAATGAGAGAGATGTATGTCAGTTTTAAAAACATAGTATTTTAACAGATAACTTTTGATTAGAGTCATTACCCTAATTTGTTTTGTGGTGGTGTGTATACCATTGCACGCAAAGGAGCAAGTATTTTGAAACCTGCGAGCTTGTTCTATTAGGCCAACCTATATCTGATTAGAGAACAGGTTATGGTTTACCTGTCTAAACATCTTTTGCTCTCTATAGAAGTCTATGGTTACCAGAGAAAAACTAAACCAAAATAAATTCTTCGCCTTCTCCTTCCCTCTCCCCAGCTCCAAAAAAGAAAAAAACTAATGAGAAAAATGGTTGGGCTGGGGGTAAATCTATGAAGCAGAGAGCAAAATGGAAAACGTGAGTGATAGTGATGCACTATTCTGGGAATGAGATAATGGATAGATCTCTGCTTGCACGTTATGGTGGGATGTCCCAGTAGAGTAAAACCCCAGAAGTTCATAATCAAGTTATCAGAAGCAAATGTTTCTTTGCTTCTGGAAAGGCGTCTCAAGAAGGTTTATAATATCCTTAGCGTATGTGTAATGAATAGGGCTTTTGGTGCTGTGCTTACATTGGGAGTCAGGTTCTGGCTCAGCTGTTTGCTCACAGTGTGATTTTTCTGCTCCTTGGCTTGCTTACTCTGGTACATAATTAGTGTTAGAGCTCTGCTGGGGCATCAGGTGCTGTGGAAGTGAAGACTGGTGTGCTCTGATTTTGATTCTTTAAACAAGATCTTCTCTAAAGCTAATCCTCAGTGATTATAATAACTAGTTTGTTCCCCTGGCAAAATAGGATTATGGCCCAGAGATCAGGTTGTATTAAGGAAGTTAATCTGTTTCTGTTTGAAGAAACTGTAGTGTTGGAAAACTGTACTGTTTCCTGTATTTTTTTCTGTGATCTTTCCAGGATGAAATTACTTGTCTTAATAATACCTGTCACCTCACATCAATTCTGTCTGAGGGCTGTAATCTGTAAAGTCATAAAAATACTACTTATTTTTTATATAAATGTATTGATTTTATCTTTTTAACAATATAAGGGCAATACTGATTCTTCCTCAAAAGTATTTAGCCATGTTACTGTTAAGGTGAAGTGCCGGAGATGTAAGGGTTTCAGTCACTGACTATAGACAAAATTAAGTACAGGCAACGCATTGACTATTGTCCCATCCATTTTTCAGTCCAGTCCTGACAGAACATCTGTCATGAGCAAGACTGCAGTGTAATTTCACAGTTTGTTCAATCTTTGAATTTGTTTCTAAGACTTAATATCGCCAACGTGCATACCAGTATTATGATAAAATTGGACTGAAGCTGCTGAAATTCTTTCAGTCTAAAACATGGAATATTTTCTCAGAGGGTGTGAACTTTTCACTATTACCTTAGATTGGGTTGTATCTCTT